>NC_062518.1:2078265-2085765 GCF_022655615.1 Tachysurus fulvidraco
GAGAGAGAGAGAGAGAGAGAGAGAGATGGAGGGAGAGAGAGAGAGACGGAGTGAGAGAGAGAGAGATGGAGAGAGAGAGAGACTAAGTGAGAGAGAGAGAGAGAGAGAGAGAGAGAGAGAGAGAGAGATAAGGAATACGGGTATATATACACAGATATATAGATATTCTATGATCCCATCTATTCTCCCCCTCTCTCCTCTTCTCTTACTCTTTCTCTTTATCTCTTTTCTCTTTCTCTTTCTTTCTCTCCCTCTCCTTTGTTCTCTCCCTCTCTCTTTTCTTTTTCTACTCTTTTTTTTTTTTTTCTTTCTCTCTCTCTCCTTTTTTTCTCTCTCTCTCTTTTCTCTTCTCTCTCTCTCTCCCTCTCTCTCTCTCTCTCTCTCTCTCTCTCTCTCTCTCTCTCTCTCTCTCTCGTATTAAAAGTCTTTAAAACTAATACTGCAAATCATATTATTCAGTTATTCACATGCATTTATTATGTAAATAATAATAATTATAAAGAATACACAATAATCAATCACACTAAAGCTAATGTCTTTTTTATCAAAGTGTAACTGTGAAAAAAATGTTGTTTGTGCTTACGAGGAATTTTTTCCACTGCAGCTGCAATGTCAGTACCGGCTCGAGACACGACTGAGACAAAAGCAAAAATGACATCACTGTCCTCCGGAGTATACACTTCTTGAAGTCTTGGAGATATTTTCAGACGGTCCAGAAAGGTCCTGTGGGTATTCAGGGTGTTCCCAAGGACCATGACAAAAAACTTTATAAGTGGTGGAAAGTCTGTAAATCAGGAATAAAAAGAAGTGAAATAAATGGTTCTGTATGTGGCTAAAAAAAACTAAACAAAACAAAACAAAACATTATGCTGCAATTTCTCAAGTAACAAATGGTAGAGAAGATCAGAATAATGACATTAACATCCAGCAGTGAGACTGAATCAAACACACGTACTGTACCTTGAGTCATTTTGAAGGCAAATCACAGCCGAGTCGTCACGTTTTCTGGAAATAATCAGTTGGAAGTCAGATAATGTTCAAACGACGGGTTTTATTCACGAGTAAACTCGTTTTTCTTGAATTTTTACTTTCGTTCTTCGGAGTCAGGCTGCAGATCTGAGTAACCATAAAGCAAGTGACGTGTCGACTGATACACCTGTGTGCAGAATGTGAGCCTCTGTCTGTTCTCGCGATAACCAGCACCACACTCGCTCTGCATCTCTGTTTTGAACATTTAACTATACATTACTGATTAATCCCTGAATAACTAATGTTCATGACCTGGGGAAATGACACTCCTGTAATTAATAACAACAAGGACTCTGTGTTTATTTAATATTTTTTAAATAATTATATTTGCATCGGGTGGGGGGCACGGTGGCTTAGTGGTTAGCACGTTCGCCTCACACCTCCAGGGTCGGGGGGTTCGATTCCCACCTCCGCCTCGTGTGTGTGGAGTTTGAATATTCTCCCCGTGCCTCGGGGGTTTCCTCCGGGAACTCCGGTTTCCTCCCCCAGTCCAATGACATGCATGGTAGGTTGATTGGCATCTCTGGAAAATTGTCCGTAGTGTGTGAGTGTGTGAGTGAATGAGAGTGTGTGTGTGCCCTGTGATGGGTTGGCACTCCGTCCAGGGTGTATCCTGCCTCGATGCCCGATGACGCCTGAGATAGGCACAGGCTCCCCGTGACCCGAGAAGTTCAGATAAGCGGTAGGGAATGAATAAATGAATGAATGAATGAATGAATGAATGAATGAATATTTGCATCAGGATACAATGTCTTTTAGGAAAATAAACTGTATGTTCCTGAAGAATTAATCCGATCCCTTTATAAATGCTGCAAAGTCTCAAATTCTTGAATATTTGAATGTATTTATGAGATAAATCAACCTAAATGATACAGAATATTTTAAAGACTTACTCATTTCTTCTCCGCTGTCACTGAAAATATCTGAAACATCTGAACCTTCCTGTGTAGATTTGCAGATATCATCTCCACCCAAACAAGTTGGATGACCGTGTTTGTCCAGATATCTACTCAGCACACTTATCTTAGACCGAAAAACGATTTGTCATGTCTTTAATTTTGGACAGTATTAAATATTCAGCTGTTATAATATATGTACATTTTTGTGCAGTAAAACTGCACAGATGTTAAAATGCTTATGTTCATTGTGGTTATAAATAGTTGCTAGTTGCTAGTTTAGAGACACTGGTTGCTAGTTTAGAGATGTTGCATCACACCCCGAGGACAAGTTTTTTTTACCTCCACAGGACTAATGAACACACGCTTGTTTAAATCTACAGGAATTCATTCAGATTGTGTTTAGGGGTTAAAATGTGTTTCCAGGAGGAAAAAAAATGTTTATCCATGCACGACATGATGAAAGGGAATTTATGTCTACTTTTATGATCTGGGTTTGTTCTCTTCGTAACTCCACACCATCCGATACACATTAACTGGACTGGCAGCATGTCAGAAAGGTGTGTTTTTTATGGCCGTTTGCCATTTTCCTGTTATCCTGTTTTTCAGCATACCTCCAGATCTCTGTCCTAATCATCAATGCATTCTTGTTCCTTTTGTTATTTTGTTTTGTTCGGGTTCCCGGTACGGAGTTTTAGCTTTCAAGCAAAGCCACACAAGCGTTTACACAGCAATTCGATTGTAATGTAATATCCCGATCATTCTAAATTTTGCCAACTGTACTGTATCTTATGTAGAAATTGGTTATTGGTGTGAATATGGATTATAATCTCATATAAGCCCTGATGATGTGTCTCACAGATTATATCACACATGAACAATGCAGTGTTGCACAGTGTAACGTGAAGGTTAGCAAACACTTTCTGTTTCAGTAATTGCTCTAGACTGAATAGATTCATTCGTTCATTTTCTACCGCTTATCCGAACTACCTCGGGTCACGGGGAGCCTGTGCCTATCTCAGGCGTCATCGGGCATCGAGGCAGGATACACCCTGGACGGAGTGCCGACCCATCACAGGGCACACACACACTCTCATACACTCACACACTCACACACTACGGACAATTTTCCAGAGATGCCAATCAACCTACCATGCATGTCTTTGGACTGGGGGAGGAAACCTTGCAATGACAGAGCAATGACAGTTAAACAGAGTTTATCTACAGAGCAGATTCTGGAATTTGGAATATCCCTTTTATAGTCTTTTATTTAGAAATCTAAAACACTTAAATGAATTCAGGTGAAAATAATTACAAAAAAAAAACAGAGTAAAATTACATTACAATTTTTTAGACGCCATCACCCAGAGTGACTTACATGTATCACATTTATACAACTGACCAATGGAGAGTTAAGAGCCAGACAGAGGCAGCTTGGTGATCCTCGAGATTCAAACTCACAACCTAATGATTAGTAATCCAACAACTTAATCACTTCAAACGAGAGCAGGATTCTCTGAAAATCCTTCACAGCATAAAAATAGTTTCATAAAGTAAAATGGCATTTTTACCTTTCTCAGAACAAAGTCTACGGTAATACGGCTGGACGCAGGCAAGACGTAGACCAAACACCAAACAACACCGGGAGAGTTGATTAAGGCTCCACAAGTGTACGAACACGAAAATTTGCTGTGTTTATTTTCTGATCTTGACCTTGACTGTTCCCTGCACTTTTATTTTCTATACTGAGTCGAGGTTTGTTCCATGGTGTGTGATTAGATCTGTTAATATTTCATAAGCCTTGAACTTGGAACCCACTGCATCTGACACAAAAAAAAACACTGAAACAATAAACAACTGATGCAATAAACCACCGAAGAAGTTTAATTCAGCATTTTTACTGTTACTCTGTACTCTCCAGGACACTGCACTTAACATCCTGCAGTTATGAAACCTGAAGCTTGTGCAGCATTAACACGACACCGAGGTGCTAAAATGTGTGCAGTGTGAAATGATGTGGTTAGATGCTCAAAAAAATTATATACAGTATTGTATTCTTTCTTTCTTTCTTTCTTTCTTTCTTTCTTTCTTTCTTTAACCAAACAAAATCCCTTTCTGAATTCTAATTGACACCATTTTTAAAAAAATATATATTTTTATTTGTCATTACTCAAGTTTATTATCTAACAGATACAGGATATTTTTTACCAGTACATGCGGTACATAGACAATATCAGACAAAGTGAAGTGACGTGACATACGGCTAAGTACGGTGACCCATACTCGGAATTTGTTCTCTGCTTTTAACCCATCCACAGTGAACACACACACTGCAGTGAACACACACACCATGAACACACACACGGAGCAGTGGACAGCCATTTATGCTGCGGCACCCGGGGAGCAGTTGGGGGGGTTAGATGCCTTTCTCAAGGGCACCTCGGTCGTGGTATTGCCGGCCCGAGACTCGAACCCACAACCTTAGGGTTAAAAGTCAGACTCTCTAACCATTAGGCCACGACTTCGTCCCAATTAATAATCGGGATGTAATAATTACGATGAGAATCCAGCTTAATCTCAGTTATTATTCTCTGAATTTGGAATATGAAAAAGAACACGATGTTCATGGTATAAAAAATCCACAAAGTCAAACTGCTATATCTGTAATAATTCAGGGTTACAGCCAAGATAATCAGCAGAAAATTCTCAATCATAAAGAATTTGAAGTAGCTGTATCCTTCTGGCAAAAGTAAACCAACAAGGAGGAGGATCAGCTCAGTCATCATCCCACAAATCAGTTCAGTGTTGTTCACAACCTGCAGGGAAAGAGAGTGAAACAAACGAACTTGTTTACACACCAACAGACTGTACAGTATAAACCTCCACTTGATGACAAAATTTGATGACATGCTTATATAAAAAATATGTTTCTATAAAAACAGATATAAATAAAAGTGTTGGCTTTAATGTTAGTGTAGTGTCTGGTTAGCCTTTAACTTACACTTAACCAGCTCAAGACAGAGACATTATCCGGTGGAGTTTCTCCTCCGAGGTGATTTATTACTCTTTTCAGTGCCTTGTCATTGCACTGGGAGTTCAGCAGTCCCAAGTCTTCATAAAAGAGACAATCCACAGCAAACACGTCACTCCTGTTAACAGAGTGTCTGCTGTCTGGAGCGGTGTGACCAGGATCAAATGTGTGGTGTAGAGACACCAGAATGATGCGCTGGTGTGGAAGTCCTTCTGAGAAGAGAGAGAGAGAGGGAGACAGATGTAACATTCATTCATTCATTCATTTCTTACTGCTTATCCGAACTTCTCGGGTCACGGGGAGCCTGTGCCTATCTCAGGCGTCATCGGGCATCGAGGCAGGAGACACCCTGGACGGAGTGCCAACCCATCACAGGGCACGCACACACTCTCACACACTCACACACTATGGACAACTTTCCAGAGATGCCAATCAACCTACCATGCATGTCTTTGGACCGGGGGAGGAAACCGGAGTACCCAGAGGAAACCCCCGAGGCACGAGGAGAACATGCAAACTCCACACACACAAGGCGGAGGTGGGAATCGAACCCCCAACCCTGGAGGTGTGAGGCGACATGCTAACCATTAAGCCACCGTGCCTACATCTGAGGGTTGGGGGTTCTGTTCTTGACATCACTCACATTTCTAAAAAATTTCACTTTTTGTAAATGATTTTTTTTTACAAAATCACAGACTAATATCGAGCTACATAAAAATGTGTTTTGCTGAAGTGTGAAAGCAGATTTATAAATACATTTATTTACTCGGAATACAGTCAAGAGCAGCTTGAATGTCCGTTCCAGCTCGAGACACGATCGGTACAAAAGCTATGATGACGTCACTTTGTTCCCTTGAGGACACTTCATGTAGCTTCACTTTGGACTTGAGCTTGTCCATAAAGAGCTTGTGGGCGTTCATGGTGTTCCCAAGAACCATAAAGGAGACCCTGAGTGCTGGAGATACAGAGAACAGAACAAAAAAACTAATAAACAGTGCAATAAAGTCTTAAAGTCATGTTCAATGGTTAATAAAACAGTGTAATAAGCCCACAATCATCATAAAGAAACACATTTTTATTGAACAGCAGCATTTTATTATTATCTTACTGATAGCATGACAAGCTTTCGGCATTTGACAGATGACTTTCGAGTGACTCGTATTTTCACACTTATACGACTGACAGTTAAGGGCCTTTGATTGTGCTGGGATTAATGAATTTCCAATCACTAATCCAAAGTGATGCATGGTGATTTTCTATTTCTATTAGAAGCTGGTTATAAATGTGCTAGCATGCTAGTTTTCTTTCAAAGCTAAAAAGACTAATAAACTGTTTCATATTTTTGCATCCACATCATATTATTCCCTCTTTAAAATGTCCTAAAGCTGACTCTTTTTTTGGTCTTTTGTAAAACAGCACAGGGCCATCAATGGTCATAAACGTTAGACAAAATGACACTTCTGTTTGTTATTCAATGCTTGTTTTTTACTACCAAGTGATTCGGGTCATTTTCTTTCCAGCAAAGACGTGTGGCGTTATAAATTCATCAGCAATCCTAAAAAGTATTTAAAAGTTAATAATACATACCATCGGTCATTATGAAGTCGAATTAAAGCAGAATTAAAGGTTTATTTTGTGCTTTGTACAGAATCGGGCTGAGACGTATGAAGAAACAGGAAGTCTGAGAAAAGCCCTTTCACTTTCACTCTTTCCTTCTGTTATGTCATCTGTTTATCTAACACCAAGATTAAACAGCTTGGGTAAACGGCTTGGGTGTGTACTGCTGCCGTGCCAAGCTGTTACAGATAAAATTCCTGACATGGTGCTGTGATGAAGAGGAATTCTTGATACTTGTTAGAAAAGAATACAAATAAAAACCTCCAACACTACAGTATATTGGCCAGTGTTTTAGTTTTATTAGTTTTATAAAGTGCTCCTTTATTTATCTGAGCAGGAGGAGGCGATTCCCGGGAGCGTTGCAGTGGCTCAGCGTAGCAGGCAGCGTCGTCCTCTTCACGGCGTACATTCTGCAGTAACCCCAGTAGTTAAAATACAGCATGAGCTTCTAGCCAAATGGACTATGAACTAGCGTGCTCTCGGAGGGTAGGGTTCTTTCTTTTTTCTTTGTAGGCAAGTTAGAGTATTTTGAATCTGAAGCATGCAGCTACAGGAAGCCAGTGGTCACGTTTGCACTCTGTCTGACATGTCTCCCATTGTGTTGTGTAGATTGCAGTATTTTATGTACTGCTGTGCCATTGACCTGCTAATTCAATATTCATGCCCTGCTCTTGAAGATTGGCCACCAGTTTGCCATCACTATATTTCAGTTTTATTGTCCAACCGCTGTATTTTTACTGTGTTTGTTTTCACAAGTACTAGTTTCCTTCCTTCTTATTGATATTTTCCCCAACCATGGAGGATAATTGTTAAGAATGCGAATCAATCAGGAATTCAAAATCTGGAAATAATAAGTCTACTTTTAATTTTACTCTCACTCACTCTCATCTTCTACCGCATATCCGAACTTCTCGGGTCACGGGGAGC
>NC_062518.1:2088265-2175765 GCF_022655615.1 Tachysurus fulvidraco
TCAGATTTCTGAAAAGTTTCACTTTTTGTAAATGATTATTTCCAAAATCACAGACTAATATCGAGCTACATGAAAAAGGTGTTTTGCTGAAGTGTGAAAGCAGATTTATAAATTCATTTATTTACTCGGAATCTGGTCAAGAGCAGCTTGAATGTCCGTTCCAGCTCGAGACACGATCGGTACAAAAGCTATGATGACGTCACTTTGTTCCCTTGAGGACACTTCATGTAGCTTCACTTTGGACTTGAGCTTGTCCATAAAGAGCTTGTGGGTGTTCATGGTGTTCCCAAGAACCATAAAGGAGACCCTGAGTGCTGGAGATACAGAGAACAGAACAAAAAAACTAATAAACTGAGCAATAAAGTCATAAAGTCATGTTCAATGGTTTATAAATCAGTGTAATAAGCCCACATTATAAAGAAACACATTTTTATTGAACAGCAGCATTTTATTATTATTATCATACTGATAGCATGACAAGCTTACAGCATTTGACAGATGACTTTAGAGTGACTCGTATTTTCTTTTCTTTTTTTTTTTTTAAGCAGTTGAGGTTTAGGGCTTTGTGGTGGTGCTGGGATATAAATGATAAACAGTTTTATATTTTTGCATCCACATCATATTATTCCCTCTAATGTCCTAAAGCTGACTTATTTTTGGTCTTTTGTAAAATAGCAGAATCAATAGTCTTAAAAAAATATAGCTACAAACAACCAAAAAAAGAAAGAAAGAAAGAAAGAAAGGTTCCAGATCAACAAACAGCTAAACTACATGGAGACATATTTGCATAGCATGATAATGTATTATTCAGGGCTGTAAATTAACACTCTTTATTATTTACTACACAGTGATTCAGATCATTTTCTTTCCAGCAATGACAATGCAAAAATTCAAAGGCTGCATAAACATTATATTACAAATTCATCAGCAGGGATGAAAAGTATTTAAAAATTAAAATTACATACCTGTACCACGAGTCATCATGAAGTCGAATTAAAGCCGAAACAAACGTTTGCTTTGTGCTTTGTGCAGAATCGGACTGAGAGGTATGAAGACACAGGAAGTCTGATAAAAGCCCTTTCACTTTCACTCTGTCGTTCATCTGTTTATGTAACGCCAAGAGTAACTGCTGTAAGAGGCTTGAGTGTGTACTGCTGCTGTGTCAAGCTGTTACAGATAAAAATCCTGACATGGTGCTGTGACGAAGAGGAATTATTAATACTATTTAAATAAAACAACATGACCGAGGGGGTGGGGGGTGGGGGGCGGGGGGCATGGTGGCTTAGTTAGCAAGTTCGCCTCACACCTCCAGGGTTGGGGGTTCGATTCCCACCTCCGCCTTGTGTGTGTGGAGTTTGCATGTTTGCATGCAACCAAAACAAATCAACGGAATAAACCGGACATAAGCGACACACTTCGGGTGTCATTGTCTCCTATTACCCCAGATGGATCCGTCTCGTTGTAAAGAAACAAGCTCAGGGTTATCATTGATTTAGTGTTGTAGTGAGTTAAAAAGGCATGTTTAGATACAATTGAATTAAAATTATTAATTTTAATTCAATTGTATAGCCGCGAAACAACAACCCCCAACCCCCAACCCCCACTGCCCAGCGGGCTGCGGTAAAATGATCAAACATTGACCGGTCCGCGGCGAAAAAAAGATTGGGGACCACTGTTTTAACAAATGGCAACATATATATTGATAAAACCTGCAGAAAAAGTGCCAAAATCCAGCACTGTCATCATTTCTGCTCTATTTTACAGTGTTCCGTGTCCTTATGCCTTAATAGTCTTAATATCTGCACTTCACTGTTTGTTATCCACCAGTTGTTCACAGATGTTGAAACTGATATGTAAATAATTGATAAGGTCTGAAATTACATCTGATTGCGTCTGGCTTATATTTGATTTGTATCTAGTTTTTATTTACTTTTATTCACCCTGTCAGCATGACGTATTTTACTTGTCTGTTATATGTCTAAATATCACGTAATAATATGGTAAATCCTCAAGATGGTGCCGTGCACAGGCGCAGCGGCTTGATGGCTTCCGGTGCCTTTTAAGTGTGTTTTTGCCTATTTTTCTGTACGCTTATGTTAAACCCAGCAATAAGAATCCCACATACAGCCAACAAGAGTTCTGGGAACTCAATATAATCAGGCTTTTAATATACCGGAGGGGATAGCTGGAACACCGGGGTCTCTATGGATCATTCTCTCTCTCTATTTCTCTGTCACTCTCTTACTCTCCCCCCTCTCTCTTTCTCTATCTCTCTCTCTCTCTCTCTCTCTCTCTCTCTCTCTCTGTCGCTCTCTCCCCCCCTCTCTTTCTCTATCTCTCTCTCTCTATCTCTCTCTATCTCTTCCCCCCCTCTCTCTCTCGTTCTCTCTCTCTCTCTCTCTCTCTCTCTCTCTGTCTCTCTGTCTGTCTCTCTCTTTCTCTATCTCTCTCTCTATTTCTCTGTCGCTCTCTTACTCTCCCCCTCTCTCTTTCTCTATCTCTCTCTCTTTCTCTATCTCTCTGTCTCTCTCTTTCTATATCTCTCTTTCTCTATATCTCTCTCTATCTCTCTGTCTTTCTCTTTCTCTCCCCATCCCCTCTCTCTCTATATTTCTCTATCTCTCTCTCTCTCTCTCTCTCTCTCTCTCTCTCTCCCTCTCTCTCTCTATCTCTCTGTCTCTCTTTCTCTTCCTCTCTCTCTCTCTCTCTCTCCCTCTCTCTCTCTATCTCTCTGTCTCTCTTTCTCTTCCTCTCTCTCTCTCTCTCTCTCTCTCTCTCTGTAATATTGCCCTATGTTTAAGTGTTTACTGTTTTTCACTAAAGTAGATTAAGTTAGCTTATTTCTTCTCCTTGTTTTAGTCTCTAGGCATGTAGTGACACTACTAGTGAGATATTTAAGTCACCGTTGCTTCTGGGAGCAGTAGGGAGGTGGAAGCCATTTCTGTTCATGTTCATGTTTCTGTTTTCTCCTGATGTTTGGTTAAAAAGAGCTTCATGTTTGTTGTTTTGGCCTCATATCCTCCTGAAGACCATTTGAAGCTTCTCTTTCATCTGTTGAACTTAATATCCCCACATCACAGGGCAGTAAATTGTCTATAAATGCAGAATGGTTTAATTGTGAAAGTATTTTCTGAATTAGTATTTTTACTTTAATTCTTAAATCGTACAAAGTACAGTGTATTAATTTAAACATTATGATGCGTAATGTGATGATGTCAGATACGCATGGTTTTAATGATAAATTAAAAAATAATAACAATAATAAATTCCTGTATTATGGCCAGGGGGGGCACGGTGGCTTAGGGGGTAGCACGTTCGCCTCACGCCTCGATTCCCGCCTCCGCCTTGTGTGTGTGGAGTTTGCATGTTCTCCCCGTGCCTCGGGGTTTCCTCCTCCGGGTACTCCGGTTTCCTCCTCCGGGTACTCCGGTTTCATCCTCCGGGTACTCCGGTTTCCTCCCCCGGTCCAAAGACATGCATGGTAGTTTGATTGCCATCTCTGGAAAATTGTCCGTTGTGAGTGAATGAGAGTGTGTGTGCCCTGCGATGGGTTGGCACTCCGTCCAGGGTGTATCCTGCCTTGATGCCCGATGACGCCTGAGATAGGCACAGGCTCCACGTGACCCGAGGTAGTTCGGATAAAGCGGTAGAAAATGAGTGTATTATGGCCTAAAAATCACCATTAAATTCTCAGATCATTTCTTATGACAAAAACAACCATGTGAAGGTTTTTCATTTTATTTATTTATTTATTTATTTATTCGTTCATTTTCACAAACATCACATTACATTTTAGCAGCAGCATATGAGAGTTTTGATAATTATTAGAAGCAAAAATACATGTCTACAGACTCATTTAAGGAATATAGTGAAGTGACATACAGCAACCCATACTCAGAATTTGTTCTCTGCATTTAACCCATCCAAAGTGGGCAGCTATTTATGCTGCGACACCCGGGGAGCAGCTGGGGAATTCGGTGCCTTGCTCAAGGGCACCTCAGTCATGGCCAGCCCGAGACTCGAACCCATAACCTTCGGGTTACAAGTCAGACTCTCTAACCATTAGGCCACGACTGCCCCGATGAATATGAATTCATGCATTAGTGAATTAGTGCAAGATTATGAATGCGTTTAATAAACATTAAATATTTGAAATGGATTTAATCTTAAAACTAAAAAACACGTAGTTACGGTAGATTTGTCTAAGAAACCCTTATAATCGGAAAAAAACCTGTTTCATCACAAAATGTTCTAAATGAACCCTTTATGAAGCACAGAATTTTTAGAACGTTTGGTTTAAATTTTTTTCTTCTAGTTAGAATGATTGTATAATGACTGATGACAAAAATACTTGCAACAGGTTTGATCGACTCATTGTCAAAATAAAATAATGTAACTGTAATAAAAAATGCAGCTGATTGAGAAGAATCGATGTTACACTAATTTTTTATATTTATTATTATTTTGCAGCTACTGTTAGATTAGTGTGCTGTGTACACTGTAGTTATAGCTAAACAGTTGTTGCTGTTTAGTCACCATTATGTTAGGCGGCTCTAGCTGTAGTTATATTAAGCTGCTGTGGAGTTACAGATGTATTAGTCACTTCCATAATAACAGTCGTCAATTTAGATACAGTTACATTAGGCTGCTGTGTAGTTACAGGTGTAGTTACAGGTGTAGTTATGTTGGGCATCTCTGTAGTTGTAGTAGGTGGAGTGGGATTATTTCCTTGACTTGGCTGACTGAGAAAATAAACAGGTAGCACAATACCGAGAACAACCAAAGCACCGACAGCAAAATAGATCAGATAATGTCTCGGAAATCGTGGATTATTTGGTAGAATCTGCTGGAAAAAAGGAAAGCCAAATGAATCACAAAAAGTTTTATGTTCAAATGATACTCTGAGAAAACAATCTGGAAATTCCTGAAAATTGTTCCTGTTACCAAATAATCATGAAAACCGTGAACAGGTAGAAATGATCGTTTTCTAGATGTTCAATACTTACCGGGGTATGCGGTGCCTCAGGGGCCAGATGATCAGCGAGGGACTTCAGTGCTTTATCATTGATAAAACATCTCAGCAGCCCACAATCTTCATGACCGAGGAAGTCTACAGCAAACACACCATCCCTTTCTACAGACCGATTGCTGTCTGGAGCAATGTAATCTCCATCATAGGTGTGGTGGATAACTATGAGGACAACAGACTGTTGGGGAGATGCTGGAGAGAGAGAGAGAGAGAGAGAGAGAGAGAGAGAGAGAGAGAGAGAGAGAGAGAGAGAGAGAGAGAGAGAGAGAGAGAGAGAGAGATTGCTTCATTGTATTGAAATAAATATAGTGGGGTCCAAAAGTCTGAGAGCACTAGTGAAAATTCTGAAATCTTTATTTTTTTTATTTTCTTTTATTAAACTGAACAATTTGCATTACACATTATATTACTGACAGTTAGTTAATTAATAACAGTTTGAGACAAAAGTAGAATCTTTGACATGTTTACATGTCAAGTTTGTGTAAAACTTTATGATCCATTTTAGATCAAATTTATCAGAGTGTCGTCTGATCACACGCTTCAGTAGAATAGATTAGACATGAATTCCAGACCTTTAATAACTATTGCTTACATTTAAATAGGGAGCAAATATAGTGCAGGATATCGGACTTCAGTGTAGAATATAGTGTATATTTTAAATAATATCTAGAATATAGTGTATATTTTAAATAATATCTAGAATATAGTGTATATTTTAAACAATGTGTGATCTAAAAAGTAATCTAAAATAAACATATTTTTGAAGTTAAAAAGTATTTAAATAAGCACAAATAGCAATAAAATAATACATGTCTCAATGAAAGTACTGGTTAAAGCTGCGTCCCAAACCCAACAATATTAGATATATCTCAAAACACCTAAATATGGGAACGTGGGCTGGCGGTCTTTGTTGTCGATACTAGTACGATACTTAGTGATTAGTCATTTTGGTCTGAATTGACTCAAGGAAATCTCTTACTTGGAATAGTTCGAAGTGCAGCTTCAATGTCTGTTCCGGCCCGAGACACAATTGGAACAAAAGCGACGCTGACATCACAGCTATCAACTGAATCCACCAGCTGGATCTCAAGGCGTTTTTTCAGCTTGTCCATTATTCCATTTTGGACATTCGTTAATTGTTCAGGGTGATTCCTTACAAACACCCGTGTTTTTGTTCCTGGAGACAAAATGACACACAGCTGTAGTTAGTCACATTTTCCATAAAGTTTATAAATAACAGAAGAATTAATGGCAGCGTTACAAGCAGTTGCAGCCAGATCATAATAGAATCAGTGATGGGACTATTCACTTCTCTACCTAGACACTAGGGGGACATTCTGGAAGTTTTTCTGTCTTGTGCCATGTGCTTTTTTTTGTTCTGTGTATCACCTGTGTTTGCCCCACCATGTCCTTGTTTCTGCCTCTGCACACCTGTTCCTTGTGTTTCTATGATTTCCTCCCCTATTTAATACTGTGGTCTTTCATCTGGTTTTTGAGTGCTTGTCTCTGTGTCTGTTTTGTTCTCTGTGATTTGTTTTGATTCTGTTTCTTTGTTTCTGTCACCCCACCCCCCACCCCCCACCGCGGGTGGACTTTGCTCCTCACCTGTTCCTGTGGTTTATGCTGCTTCATAAATGGATCATAAACAGAAACCTTCTGTTATCAGTTGAAGTAATTAAGTTGAAGTCTGTCTTTACAATAGATGAATGTTGCAGAAAATGACTAGAAAAATGACTTTGTATTTCCTTTTTTTTTTTGTTTAACATAAAGGGTCTGAATAATTATGGCCCAAAAACCACATCCAGCAAAGACAGTTTTGCCGTTACAACATAAGAAAGTACAGCATTTTATGAAGCAGTACGGTGACCGAGAAGTGCAAAACACATTAAGAAATCCGAAAACAAATTAACAAATCCGAAAACAAATTAACAAATCCGAAAACAAATTAACAAATCCATAAAAACTTTTACAAATCCGAAAACACAACGACAATTCAAACAACTCGGAAACGGTAGGTAGAACCGATTTACTTACCGATCATCGGACAAGACACCTGTCATTCACCTGTATATATTGAATGAAGTGTCTTGTACAATGATCGGTAAGTTTCTACCTACCGCTTTCGGGTTGTCTGAATCGTTGCACGAAACACATTAACAAATCCGAAAACACAACGACAATTCCGACAACCCGAAAGAGGTCGGTATCGTTTGTGACTGGAACACTTTTACCGATCATTGGACAAGACACCTGTCACTCAAGGTATACATGAAGTTCAACAGTCTGCCGCAGGCAAAAGTTGGAATGGATTACTGTGGATTAATTCTGTTATTTTCTTATATTTAAACGGAGAACTTTACACATTACACATAAGATTAAATACCTGTATATCTTGAGTGACAGATGTCTCGTCCGATGATGGTGGTTGATTATTAACAGACAAATCCTTATATTTATACTGTACTGTAAATCGCATTTATAACTTTACTATATTTAGCATAAGTCTACCATAACTGATAAAAAAACGGTAAGGATTGATAGTAAAATGGAAGGAATACAAACCAAACACCATCTTGAAGACAGACCAATCGTTGTGCAGTTTTTTAGTGCGTTCGTTGTCACGAAGCGATTTCACTTTCGATTCTACACGTTGCTTTACTCGGTTCACTCGGTTCACTCGGTTCACTCGGTACTTCGACACATTGCTTAAAATATACACTGTGTTCTAGATATTGTTTAAAATATACACTATATTCTACACTAATGTCCGATATCCTGCACTATTTTTGCTCCCTATTTAAATGTAGGGAAAAGTTATGAAAGGTATGAAATTCACGTCTAATCTATTCTACTGAAGCATGTGATCAGACGACACTCTGATAAATTTGATCTAAAATGGATCATAAAGTTTTACACAAACTTGACATGTAAACATGTCAAAGATTCTACTTTTCACTCGAACTGTTATTATATATAACTAACAAACTGTCAGTAATATAATGTGTAATGCAAATTCATTCATTCATTCATCTTCTACCGCTTATCCGAACTTCTCAGGTCACGGGGAGCCTGTGCCTATCTCAGGCGTCATCGGCCATCGAGGCAGGATACACCCTGGATGGAGTGCCAACCCATCACAGGGCACACACACGCAATTCTCTCACACACACTCACACACTACGGACAATTTTCCAGAGATGCCAATCAACCTACTATGGACCGGGGGGAGGAAACCGGAGTACCCGGAGGAAAAGCCCGAGGTACGGGGAGAACATGCAAACTCCACACACACAAGGCAGAGGCGGGAATAGAACCCCCAACCCTGGAGGTGTGAGGCGAACGTGCTAACCACTAAGCCACCGTGCCCCCCTTGTAATGCAAATTGTTCAATTTAATAAATGAAATAAAAATAAAAAATTTCAATGTCAGAATTTTCACTAGTGCTCTCAGACTTTTGGACTCCACTATCTGCTCAATTTTACAGTGTTCCGTGTCCTTATGTTTTAATAGTCTTAATATCTGCACTTCACTGTTTGTTATCCACCAGTTGTTCACAGATTATGAAACGGATATGTAAATTATTGATAAGGTTTAAATTGCTCTGAAATTACTGATTGCGTCTGGCTTATATTTTATTTCTAATTTTGATTTACTTTTATTCACCCTGTCAGCATGACATGTTTACTTGTCTGTTATATGTCCAAATATCACGTAATAATATGGTAAATCCTCAAGATGGTGCCGTGCACAGGCGCAGCGGCTTGATGGCTTTCGGTGCCTTTTAAGTGTGTTTTTGCCTATTTTTCTGTACGCTTATGTTAAACCCAGCAGTAAGAATCCCACATACAGCCAACAAGAGTTCTGGGAACTCAATATAATCAGGCTTTTAACATACCGGAGGGGATAGCTGGAACACCGGGGTCTCTATGGATCATTCTCAACTCTTGGGGGCATTGGAAGAATCGTCCAGCATCCTTGATAGGAAACAACTACACAAACCGCTGCTTCCCAGCATTTTTCTCACCAATGCCAGATCCATTAACAGCGAAATGGACAAAATAAAGCTACAGATCACTGCAAACAAACTCACTGAGGACTGATGCATCCTGTTGATAACAGAAACATGGGTACACTCATTCATTTTGAATGGAGCATTGAGCTAGCAGGCTGCACAGCATTTCATTGTGATAGAAACAAAGACTCTGGTAAGAGGAAAGGTGGTGGTGGTGGTGTGTGACTTTACGTTCATAACAGCTGGTGCAACAACACTACAATTCTAGACATGCATTGTTCTTCTCACTTACTCATTTTCCACCGCTTATCCGAACTTCTCGGGTCACGGGGAGCCTGTGCCTATCTCAGGCGTCATCCGGCATCGAGGCAGGATACACTCTGGACGGAGTGCCAACCCATCACAGGGCACACACACACACTTATTCACTCACACATGGGCGTAAATTTCATTTAAGTGTAGGGGGGGACAATAAATATAAAATTTCTCATGAGCAATTTTTGAAGGGGGGACACAAATAATAGTTAATTGTACTTATAAAGATATGTCCCCACAGTGAAAAACTTTTATCATAAGCTTTTATCATTATTATTGTAGTCATTTTATCTAGTCTATGACACTGCAAGGCAAGTTTATTTATACTGTAGCACATTTCATACACAATGGTAATTCAAAGTGCTTTACATAAAGAAAGTAAAACTATCATAAAAAAATCACAACAATAAATTAAAACAACAAGTAATTAAAAAAGGTTTAAAATTTTATTTAAAATTAATTAAGACACTTGATTTTTGAAGAATTAAGAAATTGATTATACAAAAAATACAGTGAGGTCAGTTCGGACGTAGTACAGTGCTCAGTTGTAAATGCACAGCTAAACAATATGCTAATTGTGGCCGTTAATGTTAAGTTAACATTATGCCAAGTCGTCCCAAATAAAACAATGCATGGGAAACGGCTTTGGCGTGTTAGTTACAGTGCACTATGGAACAAGCAAGTAAACAAGCTAATTTTAACTAGATAAGTAAGATTTTAATCGCTAATATAGCAGATTCATGGAAAAAACATCAGTAATGAATGAATCTGCATCAACTACATTAAAGAGAATCGCTTTATTTAAGGTGAATAAAATCCCCTACGTAACGGAGTTTAATATTAACTGAGCCGCAGCCACACACCTGACTCGTGTGTGCAGAGTAGATGAGATGTACTGGGAAAGCAGGCAGTGGGTAAAACCACTGTGAGGAAGGGGAGCGTTGACTCAACTGTTTCTAAATGCATTTTTGCGGGGTTTTTTCTACTTATACAATTATTTAGGTATACATACATATATTTTTCATACTAGAGAGTGCGATATTTTTTTTTTAAAAATTTTTTTTTTTTAAATCCTCGGCCCCCCGGGATTTACGCCCATGCGCGCGCACACACACACACACACACACACACACACACACACACACACACACACACACACACACAAGGTGGAGGCGGGAATAGAACCCCCAACCCTGGAGGTGTGAGGCGAACGTGCTAACCACTAAGCCACCGTGCCCCCTGCATTGTACTTCTGATTAAAAAAGTTCCCTGCTAAATGAAGCATACATTTCCAGCTTACAGTCCTCTAACCACATGAAAAGACAGAATACATTAACACATAGGGAGTAGATTTACAGTTTAATTATCTTCTAGATAACGGTGACATAGAATAATGATATGACTCGATATGAAGGGAATTTAATGCATCTCTCTCTCTTTATCCCCTCCCCCTCAACTCTTGCAAACGTGTTAGCTAGCTGGCTAAACTAGCTAACTGATTTTACATCAGACTAAACACAAACAGCTCGCATAATTAGACCCCAGACAAAATCCAGCACCCCTTCCAGAGACGCCAAGAAGGTCGGGTACTCTACACTTTCATTTGGCCCATAAGCACAAATAACAGTGAGAGACCTAGCCACGACCCGAAGGCACAGGGAAACGACCCTCTCGTTCACCGGGGTCAACTCCAACACATGGTTGCTGAGCTGGGGGCTATGAGCACACCAGACCGCCACCTCTCACCGCAAGCAAATCCAGAGTAGTAGAGAGTCCAGCCTCTCTCAAGGAGTGGGGTTTCAGAGCCCAAGCTGTGTGTGGAGGTTAGCCACACTATCTCTAGTCGGCATCTCTCATCCTCCCACACCAGGTCAGGCTCCAATGTTCCCGCCTTCGACAGCCACCCAATCCACATTGCACCAGCCCCTTAGGGTTCCTCATGCAGGTGGTGGGCCCACAGGAGATCGGCCCCACGTCGCTCCTTCGGGCTGAGCCCGGCCAGGCCCCATGGGTAAGACCCGGCCACCAGGCGCTCGCATGTGAGCCCCAACCCCGGGCCTGGCTCCAGGGTGGGGCCCCGGTTGCGCCAAAATGGGCAACATCATGGACCTTGGTATTAAGCTTCTCATAAGGGGTATTTGAACCTCTCTTTGCCTGGCCCGTCACCCAGGACCCGTTTGCCTTTGGAGACCCTACCAGGGGCAGAAAGCCCCAGACAACATAACTTCTTACAGTACATCATTCAGGCACACAAACCCCTCCACCACAATAAGGTGGCAGTTTGAGGAGGGGTTCTTACAGTATGTGTTTGTAATATCAAGCTCTGGTTGTTCCAAATCCTGTATTTAAGCAAAACTAAAGTTTGTTTCCATATGAAAAAGTTTGAACATTACATATCAGTTGCAGTTAATTTGTCAATAAATATTCAGATTGGCCCATGACTTTATATCAGTTTTATATTTTGGCCCACTGTGAATTTGAGTTTGACTCCCCGACCCCGCTCTAGATAAAGGTGACATAAAATAATGATATGACTCGATATGAAGGGAATAAAACAACACGTGCTTGCAGTTATAAGAAAATAATCATAAGCAGAATGAAGTAACATCTCTCTTTCTCTCTCTCTCTCTCTCTCTCTCTCTCTCTCTCTCTCTCTCTCTCTCTCTCTGTCTCTCTCTGTAATATTGCCCTATGTTTAAGTATTTACTGTTTTTCACTAAAGTAGATTAAGTTAGCTTATTTCTTCTCCTTGTTTTAGTCTCTAGGCATGTAGTGACACTACTAGTGAGATATTTAAGTCACCGTTGCTTCTGGGAGCAGTAGGGAGGTGGAAGCCATTTCTGTTCATGTTCATGTTTCTGTTTCTCCTGATGTTTGGTTAAAAAGAGCTTCATGTTTGTTGTTTTGGCCTCATATCCTCCTGAAGCCCATTTGAAGCTTCTCTTTCATCTGTTGAACTTAATATCCCCACATCACAGGTTTAGCCAGGTTTAATAATGAGAAACCCTATTTAGCTGTCTAACCAAGTCATGAATGGGTTCACTTTTATTTCATATTTTTGATTGACTTTTAATTGAGTAAATGGGTGAACTCTATGGGGCAGTGAGCTGACCAGTCAGCTTCTAGCTACTGTAGGCTCCGTTACAGTTAAGCCTCTAGTGTCGTGTCTGTACGTTCCTTTTGGCGCCAGCACTCAAGCATAGGAGGTTGTGTTATCTACTTGAGTGTAAAAGACAGCTGTGCCTGAATCCACTGTTTGTCACAGAGCTAAAGGCAGTGAATTCTACAAAAATGGTCAGCTTTTGGTAAAGAGTTGGAAACGTCGTGCAGAGATCCTTTCCACAGAATGGTACAGATCCACATGTCCAGACATTTCCCAGAGAATCATACAGTAGATTGGGTCTCCATCTCCTTGGTGGTAGGACGAACACTAACACAAAATAAAAAAAAGGGCCCCAACGATAAAAACTGAACACTTGTCAACAAAAGCAAGTGGAACCAAGAACGAACTGAGCTCAAAGAAACTGAAAAAAGGAGTTTTCTGATTCTGTTCCAAATTCTAAGACTACATTAGACTACTAAACCAATGTACATTATTACTAATACGCCGTAATAATTGTTACACAGGGCAGTAAATTGTCTATAAAAGCAGAATGATTTACTTGTGAAAGTATTTTCAGAATTAGTATTTTTACAATTCTTAAATCGTACACAGTATAGCGTATTAATTTAAACCTTATTATGCGTAATGAGATGATGTCAGATACAAAGGGTTTCAATGATAAATTAAAAATAAATAACAATAATAAAAACAATTTGTTAGTATTATGGCCTAAAAATCACCATTCAATTCTCAGATCATATCTTATGAACAAACACAACCATGTAAAGGTTTTTCATTTTATTTATTTATTTATTTATTTATTTATTTTCACAAACATCACATTACATTTTAGCAGCAGCATATGTGAGTTTTAATCATTCTTAGAAGCAAAAATACATGACCTGTTTACCTACAGACTCATTTAAGGAATATGAATTCATGCATTAGTGAATTAGTGCAAGATTATGAATGTTTTTAAAAAACATGAAATATTTTAAATAGATTTAATCTTAAAACTAAAAAAAACAGGTAGTTATGGTAGATTTGTCTAAGAAACCCTTAGAAACAGAAAAAAACTTCTAAATGAACCCTTTATAAAGCACAGAATCTATTATAGTGTTGGGTTTCATTTTTTTCCTTCTAGTTAGAATGATTGTATAATGACTGATGTCAAAAATACTTGCGACAGGTTTGATCGACTCAATGTCAAAATAAAATAATGTAACTGTAACGAAAATTCAGCTGATTAAGAAGAATCGATAGTAGACTATTTTTTTATATTTATTTATTTTGCAGATACTGTTAGATTAGTGTGCTGTGTAGTTATAGCTAATAGTGTAGTTACTATTATGTTAGGCTGCTCTAGCTGTAGTTATATTAAGTTGCTTTGGAGTTACAGATGTTGAATCGGTCTTCTCTTCATTCTCGCAGACAAACTCTTTGGTTTTTGTTCATTTATAAAACTCTTATCGGTAAACAAAAAACTGCTCTTTTCAGTTTTCCGCTGCATGTGATTGGAATCATCTGCAGCGGACTCTTAAGCTAAGTTCATTTATATCGCGTTCTTCCTTTAAATATTCAATTCAGTCACTAACTCATGATCACTGTACCTGTACATGTTTTTAGTGTTTTTTACGTGCCATTGTTTCTAGCTGTGTTTGTGTATTGTATTAGTTTTTATGTTGCCTCTTGGTCAGGTCGTCATTGTAAATGAGAACTGGTTCTCAAATGACTCACCTGGTTAAATAAAGAAAGTAGATGTATTAGTCAGTTGCATAATATAACAGTCTCCTATTTAGATACAGTTACATTAGGCTGCTGTGTAGTTACAGGTGTAGTTATAGGTAGAGTTATGTTGGTCATATTCCGAGGTAGAATATGATTATTTCCTCGACTTGGCTGATAGAGAAAATAAACAAGTAGCATCATACAGACGACACAAACAACCAAGAAACAACAGAAGACAACAATGATCCAACGACGTCTCTGACGTCGTGTATAATCCTGTATAATCTGCAGGAAAAAAGGAAAGTCAAATGAAAAACAACAGCTTTTGTAGACCAGTTTTATGTTCAAATGATACTCTGAGAAAACAATCTGAAAAATCCTGCAAATTGTTCCTGTTACCAAATAATCACAAAAATTGGTAACAGTGAAAAGGTAGAAATTATTGTTTTCTAGATGTTCAATCCTTACCGGGGTATGTGGTGCCTCAGGGGCCAGATGATCAGCGAGGGATTTCAGTGCCTTATCATTGGCCAAACAATTCAGCAGCCCACAATCTTCATGACCGAGGAAGTCTACAGCAAACACACCATCCCTTTGTACAGAGCGACTGCTGTCTGGAGCAATGTAATCTCCATCATAGGTGTGGTGGATAACTATGAGGACAACAGACTGTTGGGGAGATGCTGGAGAGAGACAGAGATACAGAGAGGGGGGGGGGGAGCGAGAGAGAGAGAGAGATTGCTTCAGTGTATTTAAATACCTATAGTGGGGTCCAAAAGTCTGAGAGCACTAGTGAAAATTCTGAAATCTTTATTTTTTTATTTCTTTTATTAAATTGAACAATTTGCATTACACATTATACTATTGACAGTTAGTTAGTTAATAACAGTTAGAGTCAAAAGTAGAATCTTTCACATGTTTACATGTCAAGTTTGTGTAAAACTTTATGATCCATTTTAGATCAAATTTATCAGAGTGTCGTTAAATAGCAATAAAGCAATATGTCTCATTGAAAGTACTGGTTAAAGGTGCGTCCCAAACCCAACAATATTAGATATATCTCCAAACACCTAAATATGGGAATGTGGGCTGGTGCTCTTTGTTGTCTACTATAATTATTGGTTAGTCATTTTGGCCTGAAGGAAATCTCTTACTTGGAATAGTTCGAAGTGCAGCTTCAATGTCTGTTCCGGCCCGAGACATAATTGGAACAAAAGCGACGCTGACATCACAGCTATCAACTGAATCCACCAGCTGGATCTCAAGGCGTTTTTTCAGCCTGTCCATTATTCCATTTTGGACATTTGTTAATTGTTCAGGGTGATTCCTTACAAACACCCGTGTTTTTGTTCCTGGAGACAAAATGACACACAGCTGTAGTTAGTCACATTTTCCATAAAGTTTATAAATAACAGAAGAATTAATGGCAGCGTTACAAGCAGTTGCAGCCAGATCATAATAGAATCAGTGATGGGACTATTCACTTCTCTACCTAGACACTAGGGGGACATTCTGGAAGTTTTTCTGTCTTGTGCCATGTGCTTTTTTTTTGTTTTGTGTATCACCTGTGTTTGCCCCACCATGTCCTTGTTTCTGCCTCCGCACACCTGTTCCTTGTGTTTCTATGATTTCCTCCCATATTTAATCCTGTGGTCTTTCATCTGGTTTTTGAGTGCTTGTCTCTGTGTCTGTTTTGTTTTCTGTGATTTGTTTTGATTCTGTTTCTGTGTTCCTAGTGTTTCCAGCCTTTTGTTATTTTCCCTAATAAACCCCTTTTATGCTTTCCCTGATTTTGTTCTAAAATTTTATCACCTTTGTCATCAGCAGGATAGCCTCAAGCCTGGCATTTTTTGAATCATGGAACATCTACCCTGGATTTTTTTTTTTTTTTTTTTTTTTTTTGCGGTTTAGTATTTTTTTTCTGTACCTATCTTTCTATTTTTCTTTATGCTGCTTCATAAACGGATCATAAACAGAGACCTTCTGTTATCCGGTTGAAGTAATTAAGCTGAATTCTGTCTTTACAATAGATGAATGTTGCAGAAAATGACTAGAAAAATGACTCTGTATTTCCTTTTTGTTGTTAAACATAAAGGGTCTGAATAATTATGGCCCAAAAACCACACCCAGCAAAGACATTTTTGCCGTCACAACATAAGAAAGTACAGCATTTTATGAAGCAGAAATTATACAGAACTTCACATATAAAAAGACATACTGAATCTAATCTACATAAAAATGGATGAATTAACAATGTCTGATGATCTCAATAAAAACAAAACAAACAAAGAAACCTTGAAGCATTTTTCCTGTTGACTGGTTATGAGCTTTCCAGAATACTTGTTTGTGCTTTTCTTTTCTATGAGACTTTCTCTAGAGACGGCTAACACACTCAGCCACTGCAGTTTCAGTTTTAATTATGAACAACACACAATTAACATTTAGAAGGAGACACAACCACACAACTACACACACACACACACACACACACACACACACACACACACACACACACACACACACAAAACTACCTCGATATCAAAGTTTCCATAGCCTGCAAAACCCCACATGCTCATATCAGAGTCAAATTCTAATTGCAGTTTATTAAACATATACAGTCTCCTCCCTGCTAAAACTGATAAATGTCATGTAAAATAAATATTTCTCAGACAGTCCAAGGAACATAACATTCCACTGACAGATATCACACTAATTGCTCTAAGTCTCCTGGAACTCGGCCAGTTGTCCTTTTTTCCCTGGAACGTTCCCTGGAACATCCACCCTTTTATTTATTTATATGAAAAATGGACCGTGTAACAAATATTTTATTCATGTGTTTTACAGCCCTCCACTGGTCTGCCTTGGCAAAGCATAAATAAATCCTTCATAGCAACAAACTCTGAGTTTAAACCAGGAAACACCCAGGATCTAGTGCTGGACCTCTCCCCCCATCTTCAACCTTTTGCCTGAATAAATTGACATCTTTGCTGTCTTTAAATGTGACCATCACACACATCTAAATATAGGGAAGTATATGAGTGAATATTTTCTGCAAAAATATTACATGAGAGAAAATATAATGTATATAATTGAGCAAAACAACAGCGTATGTACAGTAATTTGATATATGTTACCAGACAAATCCTTATATTTATACTGTACTGCATTTATAACTTTACTATATTTAGCATAAGTCTACCATAACTGATAAGAAAACGGTAAGAATTGATAGTAAAATGGAAGGAATACAAACAAACCAAACATCTTGAAGACAGACCGACTGCTGTGCAGCTTTTTAAAGCGTTTGTTGTCGAGAAGCGATTTCACTTTCGATTTGACACGTTGCTTGATTCACTCGATTCACTCGATTCACTCGACTCCGCCACACACCCTCCCCGTAAACCACACTTTTAATCTTTTACACTTTCTCGGCTAAATATATCATCATATCTTTCTTACTGAAATATTTAAATTAGCATTTCAATCCTTTATACTCATTATTGAAAATTCCTAAATGCCTTTCGATCGTTTTTTTCTGAACTACTGAATCATCTAAACGGCTCTTCAGCTCAACGAATCGGCTCCCAGCGTTCACTTAAAAAGCTGTCAAGGAGCCGAAGTATCTGTAAACGACACATCAACTCTTAACTCGTCAGTTATATAACAGTAAACAACTCAGCAATGATTCGATTCCCAAAGTCTCATAGGGAATCGACTCTTTTCAGGATCACAACTACATAGGTTAAAAATAATTTTTTTTTACGTCCAGAGGAGGTCCAGAGGAGGTCCAGAGGAGGTCCAGAGGAGGTCCAGAGGAGGTCCAGAGGAGGTCCAGAGGACTAAACTAGTTGCTATTTTTCTATACTACTAGAAAACTACTGCTAACTGCAATGGTTTCTCAGGCATATTTTATGAATGGTGTTTCATCTATAAATGCATACAATAATATATACTGTATATTTTATTAAACATTTACAGTTGATCTCACATGCATATACAAACTGCTCACTTCATATTAGGCTCATAAAGATTATATACAGCTACAACCATAACTGACACTATATGTCACACTTTCAACATTGTCATATCTTTGCTTTAACTTTAAATTTTTAATTTACATTAAATATAAAGGTACACACCGATGTATGGTGTGTAAAAATTAGTTCCATATTTATTCTAACAGCATTTTGACCGTAATGGTCGTGTTTCCAGTTGTACTGTTTATGGTAGTGTTAGGTTGTGTTGTAGGTGTAATGTGATTTTGCCATTTATTCATGTAAATGCTAAAGCAAATGGCTATCACTACTGCAATAGCAAAAACTATGCAGATGCAAACAAATATGTATGGACTGCATGGTCTTTGAGATCCGGATGTTTCAAGCTGTTGGGATAAAAAGAAAAAGAAAGAGACGAGTTATACACAAGTACTGGTTTGTGTTAATAACTTTGGTTAAGAAGGTTCAAATGTAAATATCGATGGTTGATCATTTGTACGATATGGTGTTGTCTCCTGTGTACCTGAGTATTGAATGAAGCGCCGATAGTGATCAGATGATCGGTGGCAGCTTTCAGCGCCTTGTCATTGCAAAGGGATCGGAGTAGTCCCAGGTCTTCATAACAGAGCAAGTCCACAGCAAACACATCGCTCCTGTTTATGTTCCATTTGCTATCTGGAGCGATGTAATTCTCATCAAATGTGAAGTGAAGCACCGCGAGAATAACAATCTTACCCGCTGAAAGGATGAGAGATAAATAAAGCAACTTTAGAGCTTCTCAAGGCTAAAATGCATGTAGCTGTGGGAGTGGGCTGAGGGAGGAAACTGGAGAACCCAAAGGAAAGCCCGAAGCATGAGGAGAACATGCGAATCAAACCCCCAACTAAGGCAAACATACCCCACTCTGTCTCATGAATTTTCTATACTAGCACTTATAAGATAAGACTAAGACTAGATAAGACTTTATCTCCCTTTGGGTTTGCTTGGACCTTGCTCCCCCCACCTGCCTTCGCCATGGTCCTTGCTCCCCCCACCTGCCTTGTCAGGACTCAGCCCGGACTTTGGCCACGTGCATGTGTTTATGTTCTTACTGTTGTCTTGTCCTGTCTTTAGTCCGTGTCATGTTTCGTGTTCCTTTGTTATTAATCCCCGTTTATTTCACCATCCTGCATTTCGGTCAGTTTTATCCCGCGCTCGTGACATTAACATTGTACATCATAATTATCAAAACCATTACTATGCTAGCTTTACCGGTATATTCTATTTCCAAATTGAGTTGTCGCTGTGGCTATACATTGGGATTTTCTGCCTATAAAATACTTCACAGTGCAGTTGTAAGACATCATACGTATATTTTACCAAGGACATGAAAATGGATCACATTAATATGATATCGTTGTATAGCTAATATCGTTGAATAGCTCTGTGCCGTCAAAATGTCTACAATGCGGAAAAAGTTAGAAATTTAGGGTGAATCTACAAGTTTACTTTTCTTTCATTCGAGATACACACAAAAGGAAAACGATTCAGTTCAGTTCAGACTGTAGCCTTCAACACTATATCTTATAGAGAGAGAAAAAATAATTTCACCTCATGGAGAGTTTCCCAGGCTTCTCAGGGTTTGAAATGTATTAAGAGAAAACATATTTAACTAAAAGCTTATTCCTTACTTCTTGGAATCTTCTGAAGAGCAGCTTCAATGTCTGTTCCTGCCCGAGACACAATTGGGACAAAGGCAACGATGAAATCACAGTTGCTTTCTGTCTGCACTTCAGTGAGGGAAAGACGTTGCTTCAGCCGCCTTAGAAACTCTTGATGGATGTTCATGGTGTTCCCGAGCACTATCGAGTAGAACTTCAGTGTTCTTGGCTCTGGAGACAAAGCTGCAGAATACAATGGAATTTCAATACAATGGTGAACTGAAGGTTAGCTGAATGTAAAGTTTTAATGTATATAAATGTAAAGATTAAATGCACCTCAAAAAAAATCTTTAAGTTGTGAAAAACACAGTGATCCACATTAGAGAAGAGTAGCCATTGTAGCAGGAAAAAAAAACATTACAACTAATATGTTTGAGGGTTACAGCTTTTATAATGAATAGGAAGTGTAGAAGTGGAGGTTTCATGATGTAATGTTTAGCACGATGGACTCAGACTCAGCAATCTGAGTTCAGATCCCGCTGAAGGATACAGAATTTAATTGGTGTATAAGCTTGTCTATGCTAGAGGATGACCTGGTACATCAGTGGCTGAGCTGTTGGGCTACAGATTGGAAGGTTGTGAGTTCAAACCCCAGGTCCACCATGCTGCCAATGCCGTAACCCTCAATCGTTTAGTTAAACAAAATGTGTGTCTGCCAAATGCTTTGAATGACTTTCTCATCTCTGTAGCTGCAGGATGTTACTACTTTCCCTCAAAGTGCTCTGGGGTGATCTTGTTACACTCATCTTCCTCCATTTATCTTCCACAGTTCAGTTCAGTAAATTTTTAGTTTCAAATCAGGGCTCTCAGCTAGCCATTGTGTTATTTCAATGTTTTAGCGTCATCTTAGCATTGCTGTACATCATTGCATATAAATTGAGGGCTGATTGGAAGACTCTTTAAGTTTCATCTTTTCCAGTGACCATGTGAAAACAATCCATATTATAGAACCACACAATGAAGAGCTTGAAAAAAAAATTAATTGGGTAATGAACAGATCTACGATTATGAGGGTTTCAGTGTTATGAGTTGACAATAATTACCTTACCATTTTCAGGGTTTAGCGGGGTTTGGGATCTGAACACTTCAGTCTAGAAACTCCATAATGTGAAATCCTTGACTATGTTGAGCCCCCAGATCATTTTACTAATCTTGTTTACTCTTACTGAAAAGGGTTGGGGATTTATTGTTCTATCCTCTGTTATCACTTTTCCCGATCTATCCACTCGGTGTGCTAGTGTCCAGTTCGGCCTCCTGTTTCCGTTATTCACAGATAATAACCCACTCTGTCTGCTCTCAGTAGCTCTTATTACTAAGAGCTACTGAGAGCAAACAGAGCCATATTATATAAGGCATCTTACTGAACCATTAACATTTTCCTTTTAATTTGAATTTTATCATCTCTCTCTCTCTCTCTCTCTAATCCTTTTAATCTACCGTCATCTTCACTGTCACTGTTACATTTATTTATTTTTATTTCACTTTACATTTACTATGTTCCAAGTGGTTTACTGTATGCATCTGTTTGTGGTTTATTATCGTAAAAACCTCAAGCACTGCCGAGAATCCATTTTGTCTGCTGGTAAGAATTATTTTTACTCATGAAATAAATCTTATTAATGCCAGTTAATATTATATATGAACACCAGATAGATATCATGCTTGTATTTTGTTTAGTTACTGCTTGTATTACTTTTAATTTAGTTCTGCAAATTAAAATTATAGTAAATATGATTTTTAGATAAATCATTTTATATATATATAGCTAAGTAAAGTCCAGCTTAAACTTAGTCCACTTAGTACTTAAATCTTTGGCCTATTGATTTGAAAGTTGTGAGTTTAAATCCCATTGAACAGACTAAAGCTTTTATCCCTCAACAACTCACTTTACTCTGTGCTTACATTAGTTTCTGTTTCAGTGTTTTATTATGTAGTATAATACAGTACAAAATACTGTTAATACATTTACTCAGAACATCAAGGGTGTGGTGCTCCAGAGAATTTGTCGGGAGGAGAAAGCTTGTGGAGAAACACACACACCCAGAAGACTAACACGTTCCTCAGCTGTGTGTGAATATTTGTTTTGTAAAACCAATAATTATAATAAGCAAAGAGAAAAACACACAACACTGTGAAAATTCTTTAAGAACTTGTTTTGTTTTGTGTTTTTTGTTTTGTTTTGTTTTGTTTTGTTTTGTTTTTTTGTTTTGTTCTGATCGGTTTTCCACTAAACTGGTGTTTCAGTCTGCTGGTGGAATGGAAACAGACTTATGGGATGTTTTCAATCAGCAATAAGTGAGTCTGATCTAAACTGCCTCAGGACTCTGTTGTGTTTCAGTTTTATATGTGTGTTTTTCCCTTATACTGGATTTTAGTGTTTGAAAATAAATCTGAGCTGTTTTTTAAATGAACAAACACTTGGAGCATCTCAGAAATGGGTTTGATATCAACATTTCCTCTGAAGATACAAATGTTTGTATACACTTTTCTATGAATACAGAAATGATGTTGAAACAGTACAGACTCCTGAGTGTATACTTTCATTTGCGTTTCATATTAACACCACTGTGGAGTGAGACATGACAAAGACGTTTGGTAAAAAGTTTAAAGCTCCTTATTCACCAGAACTGATACGTGGTCACTTATTCGATCTGTTGAAATAAAAGTTTTTCTTTAAGTTGAGTTAAGACTTTCAGTGCATAATTCATGTTAATTCTACCTGCCTTTGTGATGAAGAATGCATACACACCTCACACACACCTCCGTAAAGGACACGTACATGTTTAACCTGTTTTTTTTATTGTTGTTAATAAAAAGAACTTAGGACACCACCTTATTGTTTTAAACCTTAAAAACATCAGCTTTCCATATTTCACTGAGAAATATTTATTTCAAACGTATTTCAATACATACTAAAAAATAAAGCATAATATATTGATATATATATATATATATATATATATATATATATATATATATATATATATATATATATATATATATATATAAAATTATGATAAAATCCCACAGTAAATATATAGCATTTCATTGCCAAATATATCCATTATTGCACATATATTTAGGATTGATGATACAAACTGATTTGCAACAGGGATTAACCAGGAAGTGTTTCTTTCTTTCTTTCTTTCTTTATTTCTTTCTTTCTTTCTTCCAGTTCACATTTCTAATAACAACACACCCCAAAATTCCTATTTTTGCTTAAAGACACTTTTATATAACGATAACAAAATATCTTTCATGTAACTCCTATAACGACTGAAGCATTAACTCATATAACAGGATGCACATTAAGAACACGACCTAAAAACAACAGAGTCTATGATCAAGCTGTAGTTTATTATCCTCAATATAAAAAAAACTATTGACAAACCTTGAGCCATTCTGAAGGGAGACGGATCCCGAGCTAACAAACTTGCAGCAGCTTTTCAGACGGAGGAGACACGACACAGTTTACTTTTTTGTGCATCAGCAAGAAACACCTTGATGGGGGGGGTGGCAAAGTTTGTGAACTCCTAGCAGAGCAACAGCTGAAGTACAGTAGATTATCTGAATCAGATTATCTGAAGATCTAACTTCTAGAAAAGTATTAAGGAAATGAATAACATGATGAACTGATGTTACGAGAGATTTAATAATTTCACAACTGTAAAACAAATATTTTTAAACATTATGTAGATTTTACTAGTTTAATCAGATTAATCCAGATTACACTAATGCAGATTATTCAATCAAAAGATGACGTCATTCACTGCAAAATCCCTTTAAATGAACACAACTGTATTTTGTGTTTAAGAGTTATTTTTGTGTTTGATCCTTAGATAGGAATGCACACACACACACACACACACACACACACACACACACACACACACACACACACACACACACACACACTACATAAACATGTTTAACTTGTTTGAACATTAGCTCAAGCTTTGTACCATATAAAACCAGTCTGAGATGGTAGCTGAAACATCTTTCACTGAGACTTACAGCATGATGTATGCTCAAATATTTTTTCTTTATAATTTAATTATCTTTTTTTGGCAGTAATATATTTATAAAGGTGTCATTTTTAAGCTGTCAGACAAACTGAGTGAAAAATGTATATCTGTCAGGCATTAAGGAAACAAGAATACTAATGAATTTAACTTTTCTCATAATGACTGTGAATAAAATGGAAATTTTTATGGTCTAATATGAAACTCCTGTTCATCAAAGTCTCATAGTTCATTACACACAAATCAGTCAGTAGTACAGACAAAAGTGAATTATTTATTTACTTCCACAGCTATAAATCACAGTACAATATGGAATATTTAATGAAAAAGTATATCGTTGCTTCGATAATTGAAAAAAAATATTTAAATATTATGAATATTTATATATACAGATACAGACAGATCAAATGAAGTAAAAGCAAAAATGACTTAATTTTAAGTCTATTTGCAGTTTTGAATTCCAGCTCAGCTCAAAATCTGCTCCATTTCTTCTCATTTTTTGAGATATTACATTCAAATTGCTTCAAAATTCTGTGAACTAATCAACAACTTCCTGCAGGTTACATCAGCTGCATCTCAATCAGCTCCCAAGTCAAGGCCATGATAAGAAATGATGAGGAAATTAGAAATTAAAGGTGAGGTCTCCGATTTTTGAGAAATGTTTCAGAAAACTGCGTTTAGATGATACAAACTGATTTGCAACAGGGATTAACCAGGAAGTGTTTCTTTAAGAACTTTCTTTAAGAACTTGTTTTGTTTTGTGTTTTTTTTTGTTTTGTTTTGTTTTGTTTTGTGTTTTTTTTTTGTTTTTTGTTTTTTTTATCGGTTTTCCACTACACTGGTGTTTCAGTCTGCTGGTGGAATGGAAACAGACTTATGGGATGTTTTCAATCAGCAATAAGTGAGTCTGATCTAAACTGACTCAGGACTCTGTTGTGTTTCAGTTTTATAGGTGTGTTTTTCCCTTATACTGAATTTTAGTGTTTGAAAATAAATCTGAGCTGTTTTTTAAATGAACAAACACTTGGAGCATCTCAGAAATGGGTTTGATATCAACATTTACTCTGAAGATACAAACGTTTGTATACACTTTTCTATGAATACAGAAATGATGATGAGTACAGATACAGTACAGATTCCTGAGTGTCTACTTTCATTTGAGCTTCATATTAACACCATTGTGGAGTGACATGACAAAGACATTTGGTAAAAAGTTTAAAGCTCCTTATTCTCCAGAACTGATACGTGGTCACATATTTTCTTAAAGTGTTTCTTTCTTTCTTTCGTTTAGCTCAGGAGTTATCGACTCGGGAAACTCCGACCTGTGAATATGTGGCCGACTTTACTTAAGACGCCGAGGCGCTTTTTTCCTTCTCGATAGGTGAGTAACGTTGGTTTTGCTTTGTTACACAGAACTAATATATGCCTTTGTCCTTTACATGATTATGCTTGTGTGTCATTTTTGCTTGTTTGTTTATCTACAATCGTATTGTTCTTCCCTTCAGCTATGATAAAGACATGTTCCTTTCTGTTAGTCGCCTGGGTTACGTATGTATGGGCGGAGCTATCGATACAGGGGTGGGACCCATTTGGGTTAGGGGCGTGTTTGTTTTGGTGATTTTATATGTCAACATTGGCTTTCAAAATTCGGAGACCCTAACTTAAAGTCATTGGTATCCTAAAGAGTAGTAAGCCATCAGTATAATTGTGATATTCTGATTCACCACTAGGGGAGCTATAGAGTTGATTGACCCTCACCTATAATTTATAACAATATTACAAGATTGTTAACCAGGTAACTTTATCTAGCTAGATATAAGACAGCATGAGTACAAAAATCCCACCCGTGTATTTTTTTATGATATATTTTGTTATCTGATTCAACTAACTAGCCTAACTAGCTCTGGAAGCCTGGCTCAGATTGTTTATTTAATACAATTGTAGTTATTATAATTAGACCTTCTGAATGCACTGGTCACATTTTCTCATTTTATTGTTGTTTAATCTGAGAGAATTTGATGCTGTGCAATGTAAGATATCATAGATGGGCTTGTGAGTGTAGTTAGTTATTAACTAATAGGTGCAAGTTATTAACTAACAGGTGCTAGCAGATTTTATGCATTTGTGCTAAAAAAAAATCTTTAGCTTTTACTAGTATTTTTATTTTGTTGTTGTTGTTGTGGTTTAATGTAATGTAACTTAGTAACTTAAGACACTCAAGGATTAATATAACTATTGGAACTAATAAAACAAGAAAAAGAAGAACTAGAAGTAAGACTGCAATTATCCAAAAATTGTGATATTTTCTGCCGGTGTTTATTGGCTCGAGCTGTAGGAAAAAGAAGCAGAATTAGTGCATGGCTATAAAACTGTTCACTGTTTGATCTAACATGTGTGCTGAGTGTCATGCTGAATAAATAATCTAGATAATGTTGGAAATCATTTTTTTTTTGACAGCTGTTCAAAACCTACCTCAGAAGCACCCAGAGAGATCAGATAATCAGTGGACGATTTCATTGCCATGTCATTGGCCTCGCATCTCAGTGGTCCCTTATCTTCATGAAAGAGGACGTCCACAGCTGCAACACCTTCCCTCTTCACAATCCACCTGCTATCTGGAGCTATGTAACTTTCATCAAACGTGTGATGGAACACCACGAGGAGAACAGGCTTATCAGCTAGAGGAAAGAGAGAACATTGTGTTTTAAAGATCATTACTAAAACAGGATATATTGCCATGATGTCTCACAGCAAAAGAATTTGTCTGGTTGATGCTGTATCCCAAACCCCACATCACCGTGCTGTAGTGTGTAGCCTATAGTGGTGTTCTGTTTTTAATCTAATCTCAAGCTTAATAATAAAGAAAGATTGGATTTCACTCTGTACTCGGAATGTTTTCAAGAGCAGCTTTGACGTCCGTTTCAGCCTGAGACACAACACAGGTAAAAGCAATGATAACTGCACACTCCTCCTTTGAATTCACTTGACGGAGTTTAAGGCGTTTTTCCAACCGATCAAGGAAGCGGATTTGAGCACCCAAAGTGTTCCCGAGTGCCATAATGTAGATCGCCAGAGCATGTGATTCTGGAGACAAAAAGAGATAGTGATTGTTTAAGATCAGTGTTTAACATCAGTGTTACATCCTGCAATAACTTGAACTTTCCAGACAACAAAATCAGAAAACCTCTGGACCAACAGGATAAGTATGAATCCTGCACATGATTTATTCTGCTCTACAGCACACACCTAAGTGGGCAATCATCACACTACATATTATAATCACATGTTATACACCGGACACACCGGATCTGGTGTTTACATTTGTTCAAACAATGAGATGAGGTATTTATTTGTCTTTACAACCACAATGGGCAAAAAAGTATCTTGAGACAGATGGGCTACATCAGCAGAAGGCCACATCAAGTTCTGCTCATTTCAGCCAAGAACAAGAACAAAGTCTCCCTCATTCTTTCTTGCCTGTGTCACCTTCTGGCTCTCCATGTTACTTGCTGTCATAGCTAGTCTTGCCTAATCCCTGATAGATCTGCATGGACAACCTGTGTGGACAGAACCACTTGGAGAAAGTTAAATTTTAAACTTTACAATTTTTATTCTGTTTCTATACTTCTGTAAAGCTGCTTGTTCTATTGTTAAAAGTGCTATAAAAATTAATTGCTTTGAATTAATAGCATGTGAGCAGCTGCTCATGTGTAGCTTTTCCACAATATGCCATTGTTTACTTATTTCGTTGATTTTCACTTGTTGCACTTACGTAAGTAGAAATTCTTCCTTTGATTTAAATACTTTAATTCATGAATTATTTTATTCAGCATCTATATAGGCTTTATAAAGAGCTTCTCTCCGTTTGAGAAACTTAAGGAAGTGTTTTTTCTTTCTGCAGGCTGTTAACTATAGTAATATACAAACTCGTGTTTGGAAATTATTATAAACTTATTTTTAATATGCAGTGTCTGATATGTAACAGTTCATTAAAATGATATAAACAGTTAGATGGCAGACACTGTGTGTTAGAAACACATCCTGAAAATGCTACATGCCCAACAACAGGTGTAGTAATAAAAATAATAATCTTCTGCTCCACAACTGTTAAAACAGCCATTAATTTAAAAAGGAACAAAAGAACGAACAAATGAACAGATGCACAAACCTGGAGACATCTTTAAGGGAGTCGAGTTCAAATTTCTTACAAGTTCTTGACACTTCTTTATACTTCTTCCTTGTTGTGACTGCGTTCGTTAGTTTCGTTTCAGATCTGTATAAAGTCCTGCTTTGTAGCTCCTTTTTATCTATGATTAAACTATGCAAATAAAACAAATCAGTAATCAAAACTTGTTGTAACACATAAAATCTTTACAGTTTGTTACATTTCATTAGATTTAAATTAAAGTATTTATTTTTATTTCCTGTACACTGTTTATATGTGTTTATTTATTTTTTATTCTGCCCAAATAAAAAGAATAAGCAGTGCTCTAAGTTCTCTGTTTTTATCCCCATGGTTAAAATTCACTAAAAGATAAAAGGTTAAATGTATTAAATTAAGTATTACACACACTAAAATAGCTGGTTTCAGTAACATCTCTATCTCAGTGGTTAAGCTTAGTGAATCGCTAAGATAAGCTCTTCCTGCTTTGTACAGCTACTTCCTGTTTACACCGAACACCAGATCTGTGTGTGTTAAACTTCTATACCCACTGAAGCTGCAATATAGAAATATATTTCATTTTATTGCTTTAAAAACCTAAAGTAAAGCTTGTGGCCTTTATATAATGTCTATAAACTAGCATTACACTCTGTTGGTGTGTTTAAGTGTCTGTCTGATGAGGAAAGTGTGAAAGTGTGACAAAGGACAAAATCTGGGATTGATCATGCGATTTATTCTCAATATTGCAGAAAGAACTACAGAAGAATGTCAATCAGACGTGTGTGTGTGTGTGTGTGTGTGTGTGTGTGTGTGTGTGTGTGTGTGTGTGTGTGTGTGTGTGTGTGTGTGTGTGTGTGTGTGTGTGTGTGTAAAATTGTCACTCTTTTTAACATTTTGTCTCTAAACACAGAAATATTCCCATTAAATTGCTATAATCACCTTCACAGACATTACAACTAATAGGATATCAGACAGAAGTACAATCTAAAGATAAGTTTGGTTTATTATCTTTATCTGGATCCCATTAACACTGAAATACACTCTATAGTTAAATGTACGTCACCCCTGACGCAATGAATGAAAGTACTGGAATAAAGACAGTGATATATTGTTCAACCTGAATATATCTTAACCTGAAAAAGTTCAATTATATACAACGGTCTGTACCATTAAAGATCTTATTGCGATTCGCCTTGAATTTTTGTAAATACTTTGTTGTTCCTTCCAGTGCTTTTGTGTTCTTGTAACTGTTCAGCATTCCCATGTTTTCATAGAAGAGCATGTCCACAGAGAATATATTGCTCCTGTCAATATTGCGCCCGCTGTCTGGAGCAACGTGATCCGGATCGAAGGTGTGATGGAGCCCCACGAGAACGGCAGGATGGGATTCTAGGATGGAAAATATAACAACTACAGTAAATTTTTGATTTTCAGTAGAGATGACTGATCAGATTTAAAGCTTGTGTTATGAAAAGATGAATCAGTTTTTCCTTGGAACAGTTACCTGGTATCATCTGAAGAGCGTCTTGAATGTCCGTTCCGGCTCGAGACAGAATTGGAACGAAAGCGATGATGACGTCACACTGTTCCATGGAGATCCCTTCGTCTATGATACCGAGACTTTTCAAAATGTCCTTGTGGCAATTCAAGTCATTCCCAGTGACCAAGATATGGAACTTGAGCTCTTCTGGCTCTCCGACTGAAACTGAATTGACAAAGTAAAGAAGCACAGAGAATGATATATATTTCAATTAAAAATGATAGATAGATAGATAGATAGATAGATAGATAGATAGATAGATAGATAGATAGATAGATAGATAGATAGATAGATAGATAGATAGATAGATAGATAGATAGATAGATAGAACTTTACTGTCATTGCATAGTACAGGTAAATGGCAACAGAATGCAGTTTGGCATCTACCAGAAGGGCAAAGAGCAGCAATTGTGCAAATAGACAAGTGCAGATAAATATGTAGCATATGTACAGTATGTAATATATATAGCATGTAATATATAGATAAATATGTAAACATGTGTACAGTGAATAAATTTAAAGACTATAGCAGTGCAGAGATGTGTGGGCATTGTTGAAAAGTACAAGTAAATGGTTCTATGTCTATGGCATTGGAAAAAATTTGCAGATACTGTTGTAAAGGGACAAGAAGTAAAACTAGAACAAGTAGACAACAAGGGACAACAAGTAGAAGGTTATGTTATAATTAAAATTTTAAGGTATATGATAGAGTATATACAGTATAATCATCAATAAGGGATTTATACTTGAATTTAAGACTACAGGAAACTTACCTATCTCGTGTAAATCTGTCCATCCCTGGAAATCAGACGATGAAGATCAAAACAATTAATTTTCAGTTTCTGAAATATTCCCACCAGCTCATCTGTACACCAAACCATCAGAACATGGTTTCTCAGTTACATACGGATCTTACCTTTGTTATTTTTGAATTCTCACACATGCTACTGATTACAGGTTTATATTAACGCGCTCATTCTTACATGTTAATCTTTCTGTAGTAACAGTTCAGTCACAAGGATTTGTGTGGGGAATTCTCTACATAACTAGATTAAAAATCTTGTTGATATAAAGAATGATGATTTTCTGTGAATCGAAGGAGTCTCCAGTGTCAGAGCTTCATAACAAACAGAGAGAAAGCTGTGAGAAAGTTTTTGGACATCTTCAAAACTGAGGAGTTTACACTTTTCTTGGTAACATAAAAAGCTGCTTTTCTATCTAATTCACTTCAAGACAGAGAAAATCACTTGGCTGGTGAGGGAATGATGTTTATAGCTGCTCTATCATGTGATAACAAGAAATAACTTCTTTCATGAATGTCCATTAACATTACATGTAAATATGTTGTAAATGGATGGAACATTAAAATTGGCTGTAAAAATTACTGTGAAATAAAATTAAATACTTTAGGATGTGCTGTTATTGGAAAGTAATTAACTTCAGGGTGATGGCTGTGACCCTGTCACTGATTGTTTCCCATAACTGCATAACACAATGTTTTATTCCTTACATCAGCAATACTACTTATGGATTAATACACAAAATAGAATGTAAACAAAATTGACTTTTAATTCATCAATAGAACTTTTGAGTGATTTTCTTAGTTTTTCTAAAGAATTCAATAACATGTATTTACCCCACTGGAATGTGATGGGTACCAATTCTGCAAAGGCTGATAAACTAGATAGATAGATAGATAGATAGATAGATAGATAGATAGATAGATAGATAGATAGATAGATAGATAGATAGATAGATAGATAGACAGACAGACAGACAGACAGACAGACAGACAGACAGACAGACAGACAGACAGACAGATAGATAGATAGATAGATAGATAGATAGATAGATAGATAGATAGATAGATAGATAGATATTTGATTTTTTGTATAAACACAACACACCTTTGTAACATCAGCTCTCTGTTTTGTAACAGAATAAACTTACCTGCATTTTTTACCCACGTAGTAGGGCGTTTCTAAAACAAATAGAATTTTAAAAAGTGTGAGTTCACATAGTGTGTAAAGCTGTGGCATGTGATATAACAAACATAATCTTCATCTATCAGTTAATACATGTTTGTCTCATGTGAAATGAATGCAATAATAATTATCTACCATAGTGGAATATAGTTGGCACAAATACTGCAAAATCGGCTGCCAATAAATGACCAGCAAAATCAGCAGCAAAATCAGCAGCACTGGAAAAATAAAAGTAAAAATAATGGTTAATTGTTTTTTATATAGACACCACACACTGTTATAATGTCAGTTCTTTGCTCTGCAAGAGAAACTTACCTGCAGTTATTAACCATAGAGGCATTTTCTAAAAAAAAAAAAAAAAAAAAAAAAATTACAAAGTGTGAGTTCACCCTGAAGTCCTTGGCATGTGATATAATAAATATAATCTTCATCTATCAGTTAATGCATGTTTAAATGATAATAAATAATAATAAACCAAAAGGTTAAATATTCTCATGGAATTCTGAGAAATAATTCAGTTTCATTTACAGAAATACAAACCAGCTACTTTCTGTAAACTATTGGTGGTTTTACTGAAACTCTGTCTCTTCAAACTCTGTCTCTACAGCGTATCATAGTTTATTCATCATGTCGGTATTTTAAACCATATTACAGTAAAAGTACTCACAAGAACAAGCAGGAAAAGTACTAAAGCTAATAAAGCCCAATCGAACTTCATTAAATCTTTACGTGACACAATTTCACAGCCTGTCGAAGTGCAGCAGCAGTGGAATAATGTTCAATTATTATAGAAGCTTAAACACTCAAAATGAAACTGAAAGCATCTTAACGCCCATAAAGCCTCCAAAATAACAGTCTCTGTTTGGGGAAATACGCTTTACATTATAACATTGTGAGTTAGCCCCGTTGTCCAAAAATAAATACGTTAAATATATTCATAATTTAAAAAAAAAAACATGCGTTTTGTATATTATAGTAAACATGTCTAATATGTTAGTCAAGTTAAGAACAGATCATGGACAGTCCTGTGATTCTGTCTCCATCTGCTGGCCTTTTGTGGTATTGCAGTTCTCAGTTTGTAAGCATGAACACACGATACACTTATTAATATTTTCTCTTTTATTGTAGCTGTAATTACAAATTATTTATTATATAGACCATAAAGTTTTGTAGTTGACATGAACTGTTTTGTGTGTTTATTGTCCTGGGTATATTTATTGTATTGTTTGTGCTTTGCTCACACTATAACATATATGAGCTAAATGTAGTCCTGTGTACTGTATTCTGTATTCTGTATCACTTTAATGTGTAAAATATTCATAAATTATAATATATATAACATAATATAACAACACATAACAACATAAAACAAAATACAAGAAATAATGGAGAACTTGAACACATTTAGATGGTAGACACTGTGTGTTAGAAACACATCCTGAAAATGCTACATGGACAACAACAGGTGTAGTAAAAAAATAATAATCTTCTGCTCCACAACTGTTAAAAGAGACATTAATTAATTACAAAGGAACAAGAGAAGGAACAAAGGAACAGACGCACAAAAATTAAAACATCTTTTAGGGAGTCGAGTCTGAAGAGTTCAAATTTCTTACAATTTCTTGACACTTCTTTATACTTCTCCCTTGTTGTGACTGCGTTTGTTAGTTTCGCTTTCAGATCTGTATAAAGCCTCTGTAGAGCTCTGTAAAGCTCCTTTTGGTTTATGATTAAACTATGCAAACAGAACAGTCTATGTCAGGGGAGTCAAACTCAAATTCACAGTGGGCCAAAATATAAAACTCAGATAAAGTCACGGGCCAAACTGAATATTTATTGAAAAATTAACTGCATCTGATATGTACTGTAATGTTCAACCTTTTTCATATGGAAACAAACTTTAGTTTTGCTTAATCACAGGACTTGGAACAACCAGAGCTTGATATTACAAGCACATAAGAAATTAAATTTTAAATAAAAGACACATCAGTGGTGTTCATGTCACAAACTTTGACCATACACTTTATGACAAACTCTCCCTCATTAAAGGGCCAGGCAGATTTTGCCGTCTCTGCTGCCACAATAAAGCTTTACAGCCTTTACAGCAGCTTCACTTTTTGATTTTGCTTTCATGAACATAGTCTGAAGGGAAACCAGACTTTTTTCATCTCCTCTGCCTTCTGGAGCTTCTGCTTTACGTCCAGGTCCTTATACGTCTCATAATGTTTCGTTTCATAGTGTCTTCTTATGTTATATACTTTCGTTACAGACACGTTAGCTCCGTTAGCACACAAGACAAACTGGTCTGTCCTTTATATTCGTGAACAGATAATCTGCTCCTCTCCTGTCTTGAAAGCTCCTATTGTCCATCTGTCGTTTGGCCATTTTTGTGGAGGGTGGAATTAACTTGCCCAATGTGACTGTAACATGGTTGTTAACGACCGTCAACAGAGAATGAGGGGCGCTTATCGCTACTCGATCCGTACAGCAACACGATCGGTTCCGTGCATGTGCGAAATTACGTCACTTCGTAATTTCACTGTCATCGCCGACTGCAGTTTCGGAAATTACCGCTATCCTTACCGTTGTCATAGCACTTTATTTGTATTGCTCGTTTAATGTCTGTTTTGTGTGCAAGTTTGCTTACTCTAACTTGTTTTTATACTTGTATTGTTGTCCTAAGCAATCACTAAGATAATATATACAATTTTTAAGGTTAATATGTGACACAAAATAAAACGTATGAGAAAATGTAGTAAAATTAAACTATAGTTTACATATGTTACACATAATTTGGTAAATACAGATGTGTGTGTGTGTGTGTGTGTGTGTGTGTGTGTGTGTGTGTGTGTGTGTGTGTGTGTGTGTGTGTGTGTGTGTGTGTGTGTGTGTTTACATTACATTTTATTTATTTATTATTTTCCGTGAGTGAGTGAGTGAGGGATGTGTAAGATATGTAAACTATAGTTTAATTTTGTGTCACATATTAACCTTAAAATTTTTATATATTATTTTAGTGATTGCTTAGGACAACAATACCATAAAAACAAGTTAGAGTAAGCAAACGCACACAAAACAGACATTAAACGAGCAATATTATTCATTGTTGAAAGGCAGACAAATAAGAGTTGCAAATAATAAGACATGCAAAGAAAGTGCTATGACAACGGTAAGGATAGCGTTAATTCCCGGCACATGCGCGGAACCGATTGTGTTGCTGGTACAGATCGAGTAGCGACAGCGCTTGCTGTTCGTGACTACGCGTCAATACAGTGGCAAGGCATTCTGGGATTTGTAGTATTAGCAGAGCATGCGGCTAGCCAGCTGTAATGCACATTTCATATGATCTCGTGGGCCAAATATAATTAGAGTTTGACACCCCTGGTCTACGTTCTCCTAAAAGAATCACAAATCGTTAATCAAAACTAGTTGTAATACATAAAACCTTTGCAGTTTGTTGCATTTCATTAGATTTAAATGAACATATTTCTTTTTTATTGACTGTACACTGTTTATATGTGTTTTTTTATTCTGGCTAAATAAAAAGAATCATCAGTGCTCTAAGTTCTCTGTTTTTATCCCCATGGTTAAAAGTCACTAAAAGATAGATTAATTTTTTAAAATTAAGTATTATGCACAGTAAATTGTTCGTAGTGTGTGAGTGTGTGAGTGAATGAGATTGTGTGTGTGCCCTGTGACGGGTTGGCACTCCATCCAGGGTGTATCCTGCTTCGATGCCCGATGACGCCTGAGATAGGCACAGGCTCCCCGTGACCCGACGTGGTTCGGATAAGCGGTAGGAAATGAATGAATGAATGAATATTACGCACAGTAAACCTGCTGGTTTCTGTAACATCTCTATCTCAGTGATTTAAAAGCTCTTCCTGCTTTGTACAGCTACTTCCTGTTTACACCGAACACCAGATCTGTGTGTGTTAAGCTTCCATACTCACTGAAGCTGCAACATCAGAAATATATTTAATTTTTTGCTTTAAAAACCTAACGTGAAGCGTGTGCCCTTTATATAATGTCTATAAACTAGCACTACACTCCGTTGGTGTGTTTAAGTGTCTGTGTGATGAGGAAAGTGTGAAAGTGTGACAAAGGATGACAAAATCTGGGATTGATCATGCGATTTATTCTCAATATTGCAGAAAGAACTGCATAAGAATGTCAATCAGACGTGTGGGTGTGTGTGTGTGTGTGTGTGTGTGTGTGTGTGTGTGTGTGTGTGTGTGTGTGTGTGTGTGTGTGTGTGTGTGTGTGTGTGTGTGTGTGTGTGTAAAAATGTTAAACTTAACAATTTTAGCAACACAGAAATATTCCCATTAAATTGCTATAATCACCTTCACAGACATTACAACTAATAGGATATCAGACAGAAGTACAATCTAAAGCTAAGTTTGGTTTATTATCTTTATCTGGATCCCATTAACACTGAAATACACTCTATAGTTAAATGTACGTCACCCCTGACGCGGTTGCTACACCATGTAAACATGCCCCTGTCCCAAAGGTTTTCTGTAGCAGGCATCAAATTAGAATTGAGCTGATTAAGTGAATAAAAGTGTAAAATCTCTCAGTTTAAACACTTGTTATGTTATCTATCTTCTATTGTGAATAAAACAGTGGCTCATCTGATTTGAAAGTCTTTTAGTTTTCATTTTGTTCAATTTAACCACACTGAGGTTCACTGCTTGAACCTGATCAGTGTTGATTAATTTTCTAGCACAGTTGTTTTACTGATGTTTCTGTAAGGATATATTTATTATCTGTAAGTACTGGAATAAAGACAGTGATATATTGTTCAACCTGAATATATCTTAACCTGAAAAAGTTCAATTATATACAACAGTTTGTACCATTGATGATCTTATTGCGATTCGCCTTGAAGTTTTGTAAATGCTTTCTTGTTTCTTCCAGTGCTTTTGTGTTCGTGAAACTGTTCAGCATTCCCTTGTTTTCATAGAAGAGCATGTCCACAGAGAATATATTGCTCCTGTGAATATAGCGCCTGCTGTCTGGAGCAATGTGATCCGGATTAAAGGTGTGATGGAGCGCCACGAGAACAGCAGGACGGGTTTCTAGGATGGAAAATATAACAACTACAGTAAAATTTCATTTTAAGATTGACTGATCAGATTTAAACTTGTGTTATGAAAAGATGAACCAGTTTTTCCTTGGAACAGTTACCTGGTATCATCTGAAGAGCGGCTTGAATGTCCGTTCCGGCTCGAGACACAATTGGAACGAAAGCGATGATGACGTCACACAGATCAATGGAGATCCCTTCGTCTTTGATATCAAGACTTTTCAAGATGTCCTTGTGGCAATTCATGTCATTCCCAGTGACCAAGATGTGGACCTTGAGCTCTTCTGGTTCTCCGACTGAAACTGAATTGACAAAGTAGAGAAGCACAGAGAATTATACAGTACATGTTTCAATTAAAAATGTTAAGGTACAATACAGTATATACAGCATAATCAATTAATTAAATGAAAAAAAAGATATTTGTTTAGACAGTATACACTGTAGCAAAATCAGCTCTGTGCTGTGTATAGATAGATAGATAGATAGATAGATAGATAGATAGATAGATAGATAGATAGATAGATAGATAGATAGATAGATAGATAGATAGACAGATATTCTGTCATGGCGGGCCAAAGGCGAGTGGGGATCCAAATGCAATTTTTAGAGTTTTAATCGTCCAACACACAAAACAGAGAAACAGGCAGTCAGGCAACACAAGGCAGAACACAGAACGAACAGGCAACGGGAACATCGAACAGAAACACACATCATACCAACAACGACTAACACCAGGGAAGTGAATCAAAGACTAAGACAACACACCTGGGGAAAGGATAGAGCAATTAGTGTCCATGGTGACAAATGAGTGGGCGGAGCAAACAATTAACAGCAGGGCAAGACAGCAGACAGAAAAAGGGCAAAAACACAGACAGACTCATTACATATTCATTCATTCATTCATTCATTCATTCATTTTCTACCGCTTATCCAAACTTCTCCGGTCACGGGGAGCCTGACCCTACCTTCAAAGGTTCATCATGGTGTACATCGATGACATCCTGATATACTCCAAGAACCTGGAGGAGCACCATGCCCACGTATGTGAGGTCCTAGGGGCACTTTGTTCCCAACAGCTCTACCTCATGAGGAGGTGCAGTTTCTGGGCTACGTCATCAGTGCACGGGGAATACAGATAGACGAGAGAAAGGTTAGAGCAGTAAGGAACTAGCCCGTCCCAGAGACGATTAAGGAGCTCCAACGCTTCCTGGGCTTCGCCAACTTTTATCGGCGGTTCTTCCAGGGGTACAGCCAGATCACCGCTCCACTCACTTCTCTCCTCAGGGGTAAGGCACGGACCCTGAGGTGGACCAAGAAGGCCCAGGGGGCATTCAAGGTGCTCCGCCAGTGCTTCTGCTCCGCCCCCGTGTTACGTCATCCAGACCCCCGGAAGCCTTTTTTGGTTGAGGTAGATGCCTCCTCGACAGGGGTGGGGGCCGCTCTCTCTCAGCGGTCAGGCACCCCACCACAGCTCCATCCATGCGCCTTCTTCTCACACAAGCTCTCGGCGGCAGAACAGAACGACGACATTGGAAACTGTGAGTTACTGGCAATAAAACTTGCCCCGGACGAGTGGAGGCACTGGTTAGAAAGCGCGGAGCACTAGTTTACCGTGGTCACTGACCACAAGAATCTCCAGTACTTGCGGGAGGCCCGGAGACTCAATCCCAGGCAGGTTCACTGGGCCCTTTTCTTCACTCGGTTCCAGTTCCACGTCACCTACCGAGCGGGGGCACTAAACGGGAAGGCTGACGCCCTCTCCCGGGTCTTCAGGCCTGAGGAACCCAGCGATCCAGACCCCATCCTTCCTCCTTCGATCGTCATGGGGCCTATTGTCTGGGACGTGGACAGCAAAATCCGGGCTGCCTACATCCAGGGGCCCGCCCCCGGAGGATGCCCCGAGGGACGTGTCTTTGTCCCCACCTCCTGCCATCGGGGGTTAATCCAGTCGGTCCACGAGGGACCGGGCACGGGCCACCCGGGAGAGAGGAGGACAGTCCAGCTCCTTCAGGCACGTTACTGGTGGCCGAGGATGGCAGAGGAGGTGACCCGCTACGTCCAGGAGTGTGCCACCTGCGCCATGGCAAAGGTACCATGCCACCTGCCCGTCGGCAAGTTGGTGCCACTTCCCGTACCTCAGTGCCCCTGATCACACCTAGGGATAGACTTCGTGACCGACCTGCCACGGTCAAGAGGTAACACATACATCTTGGTAGCGGTGGACCGTTTCTCCAAGGCCTGCCGCTTGGTGCCTCTGAAGGGCCTGGCCACAGCCCTCGAAACTGCCGAGGCCCTGTTCCACCATGTGTTCAGGAACTTTGGTCTCCCGGAGGAAATAGTTTCAGACCGTGGGCCCCACTTCACGTCTCGGGTTTGGCGGGCTTTCTTCCAGCTCCTAGGGTCCAACGGCCAGGCGGAACGTAAGATTCAGGAGCTGAACCGATATTTAAGGACTTACTGCAGCCAGGATCAGGGGGATTGGGCTCGTTTCTTGCCTTGGGCAGAATATGCCCAGAACTCGCTCCGCCAGAACTCCACGGGCCTCACCCCTTTCCAATGCATGCTGGGGTTCCAGCCGCCCCTGTTCCCATGATCGGACGAGCCTAGCGACGTACCATCGGTGGATGCCTGATACCGGGAGAGCCACCGGGTCTGGGAGTTGGCACACACCCGGCTGCGCCGGGCTCTCCGCAACACCCGTCGGCACGCTGACGCTCGGCATCTAGAGTCTCCTTGTTACCGCCCCGGGGATAGGGTGTGGCTCTCCACTAAGGACTTGAAGATGAAGCTGCCGAGCTTCTGGCGTTTGCCAGTATCGGCCGATACCTATCCGATATCTGTGTTCTTTTCTACCTTTAAAACTAAAGAATGTACAGTATACAACTCGATTAGTTATTATGATTTATTTGTTTCTGGCAAAAAAATACAAAAATGCCCTTTACTGGATGAAAAATGAAAACACAAGAAACCTTAAAGTATTAATGCAGTAGGAGTGTGGTCAATGCTGTAGGTAAAACGTGGAATGGAGTTTAATTTATTAGCGCATTCCTCAAGCAGAATGGATTCGACTGGCGGCGCTAAATAATCAAATTAATAGTAATAAAAAAAAACATATGGATCGGTACATCCCTAGAATACAGAAATGATGATGAAACAGTACAGATTCCTGAGTGTCTACTTTCATATGAGCTTCATATTAACACCACTGTGGAGTGAGACATGACAAAGTTTATAGCTCCTTATTCACCAGAACTGATACGTGGTCACGTATTCGATCTGTTGTCCTGACTGCTTTTGAGTTGAAATAAAAGCTTTTCTTTAAGTTGAGTTAAGACTTACAGTGTATAGTTAATGTTAATTATACCTGCCTTTGTGTTGTTGCTGTAAATGCTGTAAAATGTAAATGTGTTGAAGAATGCATACACACCTTACACACACCTCCGTAAAGGACACGAACATGTTTAACCTGTTTTTTTTTTATTGTTAATGAAAAGAACTTAGGACACCACTGTAGAGTTAAGTGGTTCTAACAGAACCAATGACAAATAAACAGAGACGTATGTCCAGCGTGTGTTCTCCAAGCATAGCCTTTATTATTCTGTTAGCTTTTTCCATGCCCCCCGCCTAACCACAAGGGGGTAACATCATGTCTCCCATAAAATCCCTTAACACTACAACCACCTTATTGTTTTAACCCTTAAAAACCTCAGCTTTCCATATTTCACTGAGAAATTATTTATTTCAAATGTATTTCAATACATACTAAAAAATAAAGCATAATATATGTAATACTCTCTCTTTGGCTCTCAACGAAGGCGGTCGCATTTTCTCTCCCTCTCCTCTCCTCCACTTACTTTTCCTGCTTTGCTTCTTTCGTCTCGTCTACTGTCTTATACTTTGAGAGACTCTCTCCTCACTGCTCTCCAAACTAAAATATCATGTATTTGATAAACTGGTCTCTCAACGCAATTGACACCATCTTCTCGACGAGAAGCTTGGGTTCGGGGGAACCTGACTGCCCTGCCAGAACGTTCGCAGCAGGCCATGATAACAGGAGTTCTGCTGATTGGATTAGGCATTGCCCTGGATTATCGACGAAATCAGAAAACAGTAACAGCTTTTCAAAATCTCCCAAGGCTGCCCGTCATGATTGATGCAGTGGGCAGAGCGGTCAGCACTGAGGCTGGGACTAATAACCGCAATATGGATAACATCACGGTAAAGCTCACTGCTTTGGATACTGCTTTGGTTGACATCAGAGAGAAACTCACTGCTTTGGAAAGAAAAATGGAGACCAGAATGGACTAAGAGAGTAGTCCTGTAAATTGGAATGCGTCTACTCGCCCCAAGACCAAACAATCCCAATCTTATCTGCTTTCGGCTCCCCTCAACCAACACTGGCCTTGGCCAAGGCTGCTGTTGGAACAACAACTCCCCCGGCAGAGCACTGCAGCGGGACTCTCTTGCGTTCCTTCCCCCACTTCCACAGACACCTGCTGATTGTTGACTCTCTCTAGGACCTAATCAAGGTTGTCTCCATGGCAATTTGCTGTGTATCGCTATGACAATCTTGCGGACTGAGGCACCAAGATTGGATTCTGGGAGCGACGACTCTCCAGACCTACACTTTTACACACACACACACACACACACACACACACACACACACACACACACATAGTCTGGGGGTTGTTTTTCTTCTCCTCCCTTCCCTCATGTTATGTTGTATTTCTTTTCAAATTCCCTGTCTTCCTGTCCTGTTCCCCCCTTGTCATATTGTATGTATTGTATGTTGGACAGGTTGATGGCTAATTTCACGGTACTTGTGACCAGTGACAATAAAGGCTACTACTACTTCTACTACATATAATGATAATATCACACAGTAAATATATAGAATTTCATTGCCAAATATATACTTTATTGCAAATATATTTAGGATTGATTATACAAACTGATTTGCAATAGAGATTACCAGGCAGTCTTTCTTTCTTTCTTTCTTTCTTTCTTTCTTGCTTTCTTTCTTTCTTTCTTCCAGTTCACATTTCTAATAACAACACACCCCAAAATTACTATTTTCGCTTAAAGACACTTTTATATAACGATAAGAAAATATCTTTCATGTAACTCCTATAGCGACTGAAGCATTAACTCATATAACAGGATGGACGTTAAGAACACGACCTAAAAACAACAGAGTCTATAATCAAGCTGTAGTTTATTATCCTCAATATAAATCTATTGACAAACCTGGAGCCATTTTGAAGGGAGATGGATAACAAACTTGCTAACAAACTTGCAGCAGCTTCTCAGACGGTGGCGAAGTTTGTGAACTCCTTGTACTTCCAACAGCTGAAGTACAGTAGATTATCTGAAGATCTAACTTCTAGAAAAGTATTAAGGAAGTGAATAACAACTGATGTAACGAGAGATTTAATAATTTCACAACTGTAAAACAAATATTTTTAAACATTATGTAGATTTTACTAGTTTAATCAGATTAATCCAGATTACACTAATGCAGATTATTCAATCAAAAGATGACGTCATTCACTGCAAAATCCCTTTAAATGAACACAACTGTATTTTGTGTTATTTCTATGTTTGATCCTTAGATAGGAATGCACACACTCACACACACACACACACACACACACACACACACACACGCACACACACACACGCACACACACACACACACACACACACACACACACACACACACACACACACACTACACACAAACACACACACACACACACACTACATAAACATGTTTAACTTGTTTGAACATTAGCTCAAGCTTTGTACCATATAAAACCAGTCTGAGATGGTAGCTGAAACATCTTTCACTGAGACTTACAGCATGATTTATGCTCAAATATTTTTTTCTTAATAATTTAATTATCTTTTGTTTTGGCAATAATATCTTTATAATGGTGTGTCATTTTTAAGCTGTCAGACAAACTGAGTGAATATTTTATATCTGTCAGGCATTAAGGAAACAAGAATACTAATGAATTTTACTTTTCTCATAATGACTGTGAATAAAATGGAAATTTTTGTGGTCTAATATGAAACTCCTGTTCATCATAGTCTCATATTTCATTACACACAAATGAGTAGGTAGTACAGACAAAAGTGAATTATTTATTTACTTCCACATCTATAAATCACATTACAATATGGAATAATTAATGAAAAAATATATTGTTGCTTCGATAATTGAAAAAAAAATATTTAAATATTATGAATATTTATATATACAGATACAAACAGATCAAATGAAGTAAAAGCAAAAATGACTGTAATTTTATGTCTATTTCCAGTTTGGAATTGAACCTCAGCTCAAAATCCGCAGAATGATAAGGAATGATGAGGAAATTAGAAATTAAAGGTGGGGTCTCCGATTTTTGAGAAATGAGTCGGGCCGAAAAATAAAGAAAAAACAAAACAAAACAAAAAAGAAAGAAGCGTGTCTTGTCAATATCGGAGAGAGTGTTCAGTGCGCATGTGTGACATTAGCAGAAAGCGGTTTTAACATTGACATGGAGGATAAAAACAAAGAAAGAAAGAGAAGAAAGGCTTACGATAAGGCAAGAAGTAGGACGTGTTAATATAGGATCAGCTTTCCTGCGCTGGAGAGAACTGAAGGAGCAGGAAGTTTGTGGTAAAAAAATCTTCAGCTTTTACTCGTATTTTTACTTTGTTGTTGTGGTTTAATGTAATGTGACCTTGATTATAAGAAAGATATTACATTTCTTGTTATTTTATGTGGATTCAGTAATATTTAACACAAGCAAGGATTGCATCAAGAAAAAGAAGAACTAGAAGAATTACAATCAAGACTACATATTTCCAATTGTGATATTTTCTGTTGAGCTGTAGGAAAAAGAAGCAGAATTAGTGCATGGCTATAAAACCGTTAACTGTTTGGTGTAACGTGTGCTGAGTGTCATGATGAATAAATGATCTAGATAATGTTGGAAATCACTTTTTTTTTACCTACCTCTGAAGCACCCAGAGAGATCAGATAATCAGTGGACGATTTCAGTGCCATGTCATTGGCCAAGCCTCCAAGTGGTCCCACATCTTCATGAAAGAGGACGTCCACAGCTGCAACACCTTCCCTCTTCACAATGCACCTGCTTTCTGGGGCTATGTAACTGTCATCAAACGTGTGATGGAACACCACGAGGAGAACAGGCTTATCAGCTAGAGGAAAGAGAGAACAAAAGAATTTGTCTGGTTGATGCTGTATCCCAAACCCCACATCACTGTGCTGTAGTGTGTAGCCTATATTGGTGTTCTGTTTTTAAACAAATCACTAGCAAAATAATAAAGTAAGATTGGATTTCAGTCTGTACTCGGAATGTTTTCAAGAGCAGCTTTGACGTCCGTTCCAGCCCGAGACACAACACAGGTAAAAGCAATGATAACTGCACACTCCTCCTTTGAATTCACTTGACGGAGTTTAAGGCGTTTTTCCAGCCGATCAAGGAAGCCGATTTGAGCACCCAAAGTGTTCCCGAGTGCCATAATGTAGATCGCCAGAGCGTGTGATTCTGGAGACAAAAAGAGATAGTGATTGTTTAAGATCAGTGTTTAACATCAGTGTTACATCCTGCAATAACTTGAACTTTCCAGACCACAAAATCAGAAAACCTCTGGACCAACAGGATAAGTATGAATCCTGCACATGATTTATTCTGCTCTACGGCACACGCCTAAGTGGGCAAACATCACACTACATAATCACGTTATACACCGGTTACACCGGATCTGGTGTTTACATTTGTTCAAACAATGAGATGAGGTATTTATTTGTTTGTTAAAGGCTGTCTTTACAACCATAATGGGCAAAAAAGTATCTTGAGACAGATGGGCTACATCAGCAGAAGGCCACATCAGGTTCTGCTCATTTCAGCCAAGAACAAGAACAAACGTCTCCCTCATTCTTTCTTGCCTGTGTCACCTTCTGGCTCTCCATGTTACATGCTGTCATAGCTAGTCTTGCCGTAATCCCTGATAGATCTGCATGGACAACCTGTGTGGACAGAACCACTTGGAGAAAGTTTAATTTTAAACTTTTCAATTTTTATTCTGTTTCTATACTTCTGTAAAGCTGCTTTGTCTATTGTTAAAAGTGCTATAAAGATTAATTGCTTTGAATTTATAGAATGTGAACATGTGTAGCTGCTCATGTGTAGCTTTTCCACAGTATCTGTGTTACTACAGCAAATGAATTAAGCTTTAAATGGATGTATTTCTATTCAATAAACTCAACCTGTTATCAATAAAAAACTGCCATTATTTAAGTGAAGTGACGTGACATACGGCTAAGTATGATGACCCATACTCAGAATTTATTCTCTGCATTTGACCCATCCAAAGTGCACACACACAGCAGTGAAGACACACACCATGAACACACACCCAGAGCAGTGGGCAGCCATTTATGCTGCGGCGCCCGGGGAGCAGTTGGGGGGTTCGGTGCCTTGCTCAAGGGCACCTCAGTCGTGGCCGGCCCGAGACTCGAACCCACAACCTTAGGATTACGAGTCAGACTCTCTAACCATTAGGCTATGACTTGCCCCTACTTATTCACTTATTTCTGTGATTTTCACTTGTTGCACTTACTTTAATAGAAATTCTTCCTTTGATTTAAATACTTTAATTCATGAATTTTTTTATTCAGCGTCTATATAGGCTTTATAAAGAGCTTCTCTCACTTTGAGAAACTTAAAGAAGTGTTTTTTCTTTCTGCAGGCTGTTAACTATAGTAATATACAAACTCGTGTTTGGAAATTATTATTAACTTATTTTTAATATGCAGTGTCTGATATGTAACAGTTCATTAAAATGATATAAACAGTTATATGGCAGACACTGTGTGTTAGAAACACATCCTGAAAATGCTACATGCCCAACAACAGGTGTAGTAATAAAAATAATAATCTTCTGCTCCACAAATGTTAAAACAGCCATTAATTAAAAAAGTAACAAAAGAAGGAACAAAGGAACAGATGCACAAACCTGGAGACATCTTTAAGGGAGTCGAGTTCAAATTTCTTACAAGTTCTTGACACTTCTTTATACTTCTTCCTTGTGGTGACTGCGTTTATTAGTTTCACTTTCAGATCTGTATAAAGCCTCTGTAGAGATCTGTAAAGCTCCTTTTTATTAATGACTAATTTTTATTAATTAGGCAAATAAAACAGTCTACGTTCTCCCGAAAAAAAGCACAAATCGTTAATCAAAACTTGTTGTAACACATAAAACCTTTACAGTTTGTTACATTTCATTAGATTTAAATTAACGTATTTATTTTTATTTACTTTACACTGTTTATATGTGTTTCTTTTTTTTTTTATTCTGCCCAAATAAAAAAATCATCAGTGCTCTAAGTTCTCTGTTTTCCTCCCCATGGTTAAAAGTCACTAAAAGATAAAAGGTTAAATGTATTAAATTAAGTATTACACACAGTAAAATAGCTGGTTTCAGTAACATCTTTATCTCAGTGGTTTATAATCTCTTCCTGCTTTGTACAGCTACTTCCTGTTTAAACCACACCCCAGATCTGTGTGTGTTAAGAAATTCATTTTTTGCTTTAAAAACCTAAAGTAAAGCCTGTGATTTTCATATAATGTCTATAAACTAGCATTACACTACGTTGGTGTGTTTAAGTGTCTGTCTGATGAGGAAAGTGTGAAAGTGTGACAAAGGACGACAAAATCTGGGATTGATCATGCGATTTATTCTCAATATTGCAGATAGAACTGCATAAGAATGTCAATCAGACGTGTGTGTGTGTGTGTGTGTGTGTGTGTGTGTGTGTGTGTGTGTGTGTGTGTGTGTGTGTGTGTGTGTGTGTGTGTGTGTGTGTGTGTGTGTGTAAAATTGTCACTCTTTTTAACATTTTGTCTCTAAACACAGAAATATTCCCATTAAATTGCTATAATCACCTTCACAGACATTACAACTAATAGGATATCAGACAGAAGTACAATCTAAAGCTAAGTTTGGTTTATTATCTTTATCTGGATCCCATTAACACTGAAATACACTCTATAGTTAAATGTACGTCACCCCTGACGCAGTGAATGAAAGTACTGGAATAAAGACAGTGATATATTGTTCAACCTGAATATATCTTAACCTGAAAAAGTTAAATTATATACAACGGTCTGTACCATTAATGGTCTTATTACGATTTGCCTTGAATTTTTGTAAATACTTTGTTGTTTCTTCCAGTGCTTTTGTGTTCTTGTAACTGTTCAGCATTCCCATGTTTTCATAGAAGAGCATGTCCACAGAGAATATATTGCTCCTGTCAATATTGCGCCCGCTGTCTGGAGCAACGTGATCCGGATCGAAGGTGTGATGGAGCACCACGAGAACGGCATGATGGGATTCTAGGATGGAAAATATAACAACTACAGTAAATTTTTGATTTTCAGTAGAGATGACTGATCAGATTTAAAGCTTGTGTTATGAAAAGATGAATCAGTTTTTCCTTGGAACAGTTACCTGGTATCATCTGAAGAGCGGCTTGAATGTCCGTTCCGGCTCGAGACACAATTGGAACGAAAGCGATGATGACATCACTTTTATCCATGGAGATCCCTTCGTCTATGATACCGAGACTTTTCAAAATGTCCTTGTGGCAATTCAAGTCATTCCCAGTGACCAAGATGTGGAACTTGAGCTCTTCTGGCTCTCCAACTGAAACTGAATAGACAAAGTAAAGAAGCACAGAGAATGATATATGTTTCAATTACAAAGTTTTAAGGTACAATACAGTATATACAGCATAATCATCAATAAGTGAAATAAATAGATAGATAGATAGATAGATAGATAGATAGATAGATAGATAGATAGATAGATAGATAGATAGATAGATAGATAGAACAAGTAGAAGGTTATGTTATAATTAAAAGTTTTAAGGTATATGATACAGTATATACAGTATAATCATCAATAAGTCATTTATCCTTGAATTTCAGAGTACAGGAAACTTACCTTTGTCATGTATGAAATCCATCAATCCCTGGAAATCAGACGATGAAGATCAAAACAATTAATTTTCAGTTTCTGAAATATTCCCACCAGCTCATCTGTACACCAAACAATCAGAACATGGTTTCTCAGTTACATAGTGATCTTACCTTTGTTATTTTTGTTAGTGTGAAATCCACTTCATCCTGCTGCAAAAAAAATTAACACATAAGGAACAGTGTTTGGAACTGGAAGGATTGTGGCAGGTGATACAGTAATCTATCAACTTTTCAGATAAACTCATTTATATCACAGCGATGCTGAATTCTCACACATGCTACTGATTACAGCTTTATATTAACGCGCTCGTTCTTACACGTTAATCTTTCTATAGTAACAGTTCAGTCACAAGGATTTGTGTGGGAAATTCTCTACATAACTAGATTAAAAATCTTGTTGATATGGAGAATTTCTGTGAATCGAAGGAGTCTCCAGTGTCAGAGCTTTATAACAAACAGAGAGAAAGCTGTGAGAAAGTTTTTGGACATCTTCAAAACTGAGGAGTTTACACTTTTCTTGGTAACATAAAAAGCTGCTTTTCGATCTAATTCACTTCAAGTCATAGAAAATCACTTGGCTGGTGAGGGAATGATGTTTATAGCTGCCCTATCATGTGATAACAAGAACTAACTTCTTTCATGAATGTCCATTAACATTACATGCAAATATGTTGTTAATGGATGGAACATTTAATGTGGCTGTAAAAATTACTGTGATCTAAAAGGAATAAAATTAAATACTTTAGGACGTGCTGTTATTGGAAAGTAATTAACTTCAGGTTGATGGCTGTGACCTTGTCACTGATTGTTTCCCCATAACTGCATAACACAACATTTTATTCCTTACATGAGCAATACTACTTATGGATTAATACACAAAATAGAATCTAAACAAAATAGACTTTTAATTCATCAATAGAACATTTGAGTGATTTTCTAAAGAATTCAATAACATGTATTTACCCCACTGGAATGTGATGGGTGCCGATTCTGCAAACGCTGATAAACTAGCAAATAAACAGATAGACAGACAGATAGATAGATAGATAGATAGATAGATAGATAGATAGATAGATAGATAGATAGATAGATAGATAGATAGATAGACAGATAGACAGATAGATAGATAGATAGATAGATAGATAGATAGATAGATAGATAGATAGATAGATAGATAGATAGATAAATAAATAAACCACACCATTCTAATATCAGCTCTGTGTTTTATAACAGAAGAAACTTACCTGCATTTCTTACACTATTAGCATGAGGTTTCTAAAACAAATAGAATTTTTAAAAGTGTAAGTACACACAGTGTGTAAAACTGTGGCATGTGATATAACAAAAATAATCTACATCTATCAGGTAATACATGTTTATCTAATGTAAAATGAATGCAATAACAGTTATCTACCATAGTGGAAAATACTTGGCACAAACAATGCAACATCGGCTTCCAACTCCGCTGCACTGAAAAAAAAATTAAAATACAAAAATAAATGGTTAATTGTTTTTTATATAGACACCACACTGTTATAATGTCAGTTCTTTGCTCTGTGAAAGAAACTCACCTGCAGTTATTAACCATTGAGTCATTTTCTAAAATAAAAATAATATTAAAAAGTGTGAGTTCACCCTGAAGTCCTTGGCATGTGATATAATAAATATAATCTTCATCTATCAGTTAATACATGTTTAAATAATAAACCAGAAGATTAAACGTTCTCATGGAATTCTGAGAAATAATTCAGTTTCATTTACAGAAATACAAACCAGCTACTTTCTGTAAACTCTTAGAGGTTTTACTGAAACTCTGTCTCTTCAGTTCAGAGATCATTTTATTAAACTCACAAACTACATCATGTGCAAGATAAATGAATAAAATGACAGTGTATCATAGTTCATTCACATGTCTGTATTTTAAACCATATTACAGTAAAAGTACTCACAAGTACAAGCTGGAACATGCAGGTGATTAACCAGAGAATGAAAGCTAATAAAGCCCAAACGAGGTTCAGTAAATCTCGACGTGACTCCATTTTATGGTCTGTCGAAGTGGAATAATGTTCAGTTATTAAAAAATCTTAAACACTCAAAATGAAACTGAACCCATTTTAACAACCATAAAGTTGTTAAAAATCAAAATTTGTCACTCTTTTTAACATTTTGTCTCTAAACACAGAAATATTCCCATTAAATTGCTATAATCACCTTCACAGACATTATAACTAATAGGATATCATACAGAAGTACAATCTAAAGCTAAGTTTGCTTTATTAACTTTATCTGGATCCCATTAACACTGAAATACACTCTATAGTTAAATGTACGTCACCCCTGACTCAGATGCTACACCATGTAAACATGCCCATGTCCCAAAGGTTTTTTAAATTAGAATTGAGCTGATTAAGTGAATGAAAGTGTAAAATCTCTCCGTTTAAACACTTGTTATGTTATCTATCTTCTATTGTGAATAAAACAGTGGCTCATGTGATTTGAAAGTCTTTTAGTTTTCATTTTGTTCAATTGTACCACACTGAGGTTCACTGCTTGAACCTGATCAGTGTTGATTAATTTTCTAGCACAGTTGTTTTACTTATGTTTCCGTAAAGAGATATTTATTATCTGTAAGTACTGAAAGAAAGAAAGAAAGAAAGAAAGAAAGAAAGAAAGAAAGAAAGAAAGAAAGAAAGAAAGAAAGAAAGAAAGAAAGAAAGAAATTTGTATAGACAGTATACACTGTAGTAATATCAGCCCTGTGCTGTGTATAGATAGATAGATAGATAGATAGATAGATAGATAGATAGATAGATAGATAGATAGATAGATAGATAGATAGATAGATAGATAGATAGATAGATAGATAGATAGATAGAACTTTATTGTCATTGCATAGTACAGGTAAACAGCAACAAATTGCAGATTGGCATGTACCAGAAGGGCAAAGAGCAGCAATTGTGCAAATAGACAAGTGCAGATAAATATGTAGCATATGTACAGTATGTAATATATATATATGTGGGCATTGTTGAAAAGTACAAGTAAATGGTTCTATGTCTATGGCATTGTAAAACATGTGCAGACACTGTTGTAAAGGGACAAGAAGTAAAAGGTTATGTTTTAATTAAAAGTTTTAAGGTATATTATACAGTATATACAGTATAATCATCAATAAGTCATTTATACTTGAATTTGAGAGTACAGGAAACTTACATTTCTCAAGTATGAAATCCATCAATACCTGGAAATCAGATGATGAAGATCAAAACAATTAATTTTCAGTTTCTGAAATATTCCCACCAGCTCATCTGTACACCAAACAATCAGAACATGGTTTCTCAGTTACATAGTGATCTTACCTTTGTTATTTTTGTTAGTGTGGAATCCACTTCATCCTGCTGCAAAAAAAGTTAACACATAAGGAACAGTGTTTGGAACTGGAAGGTTTGTGGCAGGTGATACAGTGCTCGTTCTTACACGTTAATCTTTCTGTAGTAACAGTTCAGTCACAAGGATTTGTGTGGGGAATTCTCTACATAACTAGATTAAAAATCTTAATGATATGGAGAATTTCTGTTAATCGAAGGAGTCTCCAGTGTCAGAGCTTTATAACAAACAGAGAGAAAGCTGTGAGAAAGTTTTTGGACATCTTCAAAACTGAGGAGTTTACACTTTTCTTGGTAACATAAAAAGCTGCTTTTCGATCTAATTCACTTCAAGACATAGAAAATCACTTGGCTGGTGAGGGAATGAAGTTTATAGCTGCTCTATCATGTGGTAACAAGAACTAACTTCTTTCATGAATGTCCATTAACATTACATGTAAATATGTTGTAAATGGATGGAACATTTAATGTGGCTGTAAAAATTACTGTGATCTAAAAGGAATAAAACTGAATACATTAGGACGTGCTGTTATAGGAGAGTATTACCGACTTAACAGGATGTTTCTAAAACAAATAGAATTTTAAAAAGTGTGAGTTCACACAGTGTGTAAAAGTGTGGCATGTGATATAACAAACATAATCTATATCTATCAGTTAATACATGTTTGTCTAATGTGAAATGAATGCAATAACAATTATCTACCATAGTGGAATATCGCTGGCACAAATGCTGCCAAATCGGCTGCGCTGGAAAAAAATAATAATAAAAAATTAAAATACCAAAAATTTAATGGTTAATTGTTTTTTTTTATATAAACATACATTGTCATAATGTCAGTTCTTTGCTCTGTAAAACAAACTCACCTGCAGTTATTAACCATTGAGCCATTTTCTAAAACAAAAATTATATTAAAAAGTGTGAGTTCACCCTGAAGTCCTTGGCATGTGATATAATAAATATAATTATCATCTATCAGTTAATACATGTTTAAATATTAAACCAGAAGATTAAAATTTCTCATGGAATTCTGAGAAATGATTCAGTTTAATTTACAGAAATACAAACCAGCTACTTTCTGTTGGAGGTTTTACTGAAACTCTGTCTCTTCAGTTCAGAGATCATTTTATTAAACTCACAAACTACATCAAGTGTAAGATAAATGACTAAAATGACAGTGTATCATAGTTCATTCTCATGTCTGTATTTTAAACCATATTACAGTAAAAGTACTCACAAGTACAAGCTGGAACATGTTGGTGATTAACCAGAGAATGAAAGCAAATGAAGCCCAAACGAGCTTCATTAAATCTTGACGTGACACCATTTTACAGCCTGTCGAAGTGCAGCAGCAGTGGAATAATGTTCAATTATTATAGAAGCTTAAACAGTCAAAATGAAACTGAAAGCATCTTAACGACCATAAAGCCTCCAAAATAAGAGTCTCTGTTCGGGGAAATATTCTTTACATTATAACATTGTGATTTAACCCCGTTGTCCAAAAATAAATACGTTAAATATATTCATAATTTAAAAACAATGTCAGGACCCGTGGCAGAGGTGGATTGGATACAGACCCGTACGCAGGATAGCTTCAAATGAAAGGGGTTTAATACATGAGGAAGAACAAATATAAACCACACTACACAGGGAATACACAATATAATCAATGAAGCCGCGCTGCCTAATGCAACGCGGCTCACATATATAGCGACACGGACAATCACACACAATGGGAAACAGGTGTGATGACCGAGGAGGAGCAGACGTCGACGGGGCAATCACGTGACACAAACAAACAACAAACGCACATGGCAACAAGTCTGCACTGAATCCCTAATGGATCCGCGCTGATCCCTGACGGATCCGTGCTGATCCCTAACAAACAAATACATGTGTTATGTATATTATAGTAAACATGTCTAATAAAGGGGGCACAGTGGCTTAGTGGTTAGCACGTTTGCCTCACACCTTCAGGGTTGGGGGTTCGATTCCCGCCTCCGCCTTGTGTTTGTGGAGTTTGCATGTTCTCCCGTGCCTCGTGGGTTTCCTCTAGATAGATAGATAGATAGATAGATAGATAGATAGATAGATAGATACACCTTTATTGTCATTGCTTACTACCAGAAGTGCAAAATGTAGCAGTCGTGCAAAGGTGCAGATAAATATCTAGCATATTTAAAGCAAGTCATATATATGATATATATTAAAAAAATAGTGCAGATGTAATGAGGAGTAAAAAGGATAAACTATGTAATATGTACATGTATTATAAAGAGGTTATATGCAGTGTTTTGTTTTGTGTTTGTTTTGTAGTGATCTAGCGGTGTTGTGTAGACTTCAGTAGTATGATGACGGATGGTAAAAAGGTGTCCCTGAACCTGCTGGTTCTGGTGCTTAAGTTTACATTTACATTTACATTTACAGCTTTTGGCAGATGCCCTTATCCAGAGCGACGTACATAAGAGCTTAAATCTCTAACACTGAATACATTAATGCTGCTTCACTAGGTTACGTACTTAAGATACCATGAGTTTAAAACATTTGTTCAAAGTTACAATGAAAAAGTGTCAGGTTTTTTTTTTTTTTTTTTTGCAAATGCAAATGCAAAAGATAAGGAAAGAAGTGCTAGTTAAAGTGCTTCCTGAATAAGTAGGTCTTCAACCGCCACTTGAAAATAGCCAGTGACTCAGCTGTCCGGACCTCTATGGGAATTTCTTTCCACCACCTTGGTGCCAGTACAGAGAAGAGTCTTGTAGTATACTTGCCTCTTACCCTGAGAGATGGTGGAACCAGTCGAGCAGTGCTGGTAGATCGGAGGTTGCGGGGTGCAGTACGAGGAATGATGAGGGCTTTGAGGTAAGAGGGAGCTGGTCCATTTTTGGCTTTGTAGGCCAGCATCAGTGTTTTGAATCGGATGTGTGCAGCTACCGGAAGCCAGTGGAGAGATCGCAGCAGCGGGGGGGTATGCGAGAACTTTGGCAGGTTGAAAACAAGCCGGGCAGCTGCATTTTGGATCATTTGCAAGTTCCTGTATCTCCTTCCTGATGGAAGGAGGTTAAACAGTTTATGACTGGGATGTGAAGAGTCCCTGATAATGTTGTGAGCTCTGCGCAGACATCTGCTGTGGTGAATCAATGTGTTCAATGGCAGGTAGTTGGGTGCCAGTGATGCATTGGGTGGTTTTGACCACCCTTTGCAGGGCTTTACGTTCACACACAGTGGAGCCTCCGTACCATACGGTGATGGAGTTGGTCAGGATGCTTTTGATGGTGCAGCGGTAGAAACTCCTTAAAATCTCCAGGGACAGATGAGATTTCTTGAGACTTCTCAAGAAGTACAGGCATTGTTGTGCTTTTTTAACCAGAGCTGAAGTGATCTGCTTGCCAGGGCAGATCCTCAGAGATGTGAACTCCCAGGAACTTAAAGCTGGAGACTCGTTCTACCTCAGTTCCGTCGATGTTGACTGGTCGATGTCTCCTGCTGTTGGATTTCTGAAAGTCTACAATGAGCTCATTGGTCTTTGTGGCATTGAGGGTCAGGTTGTTGTTGGCACACCATGCTGACAGATTTCGGATCTCTTCACTGTAGGCCGATTCGTCCTTGTTGTCGATTTGGCCGACTACGGTGGTGTCATCTGCATACTTAATGAAGATGTTGGAGTTATACAGAGGAGCAAAATCGTGGGTGAACAGGGAGTAGAGTAGTGGGCTCAGGACACAGCCCTGCGGGACGCCAGTGTTCAGAATGAGGGTTGAGGATACCTGGTTTCCCAACCTAACAGATTGAGGTCTGTTGGTGAGAAAGTCCAGAATCCATCTGCAAGTGGAGGTGCAGATACCCAGGTCACTGAACTTAGTGATCAGTGGGGAGGACTGTACTGAACGCTGCGCTAAAGTCAAAGAACAGCATTCTGATGTACAGTAGTTGTTGCTTTTATCCAGGTGGGTGCAACCATATTGAGCAAGTTAGTATCTCAAAATGCACAGCATGTTGAATCTTGAGACAGATGGGCTACATCAGCAGAAGGCCACATCAAGTTCTGCTCATTTCAGTGAAGAACAAGAACAAAAGTCTCCCTCATTCTTTCTTGCCTGTGTAACCTTCTGGCTCTCCATGTTACATGCTGTCATAGCTAGTCTTGCCGTAATCCCTGATAGATCTGCATGGACAACCTGTGTGGACAGAACCACTTGGAGAAAGTTTAATTTTAAACTTTACAATTTTTATTCTGTTTCTATACTTCTGTAAAGCTGCTTTGTCTATTGTTAAAAGTGCTATAAAGATTAATTGCTTTGAATTTATATCATGTGAGCAGCTTTTTTGTTTTTTATTGTGTTTCATGTCATTCTGTGTACAGATTGTTGTATAAATATCCTACAGTTTCTAAAATACTCAAACTAACAAAAGAAGGAACAAGGGAACAGATGCACAAACCTGGAGACATCTTTAATGGAGTCGAGTTCAAATTTCTTACAAGTTCATTACACTTCTTTATACTTCTTCCTTGTTGGGACTGCGTTTGTTAGTTTCGCATTCAGATCTGTATAAAGCCTCTGTAGAGATCTGTAAAGCTCCTTTTTATTAATGATTAAACTATGGAAAAAAAACAGTCTACGTTCTCCTGAAAGAATCACAAATCGTTAATCAAAACTTGTTGTAACACATAAAACCTTTACAGTTTGTTACATTTCATTAGATTTAAATTAACGTATTTATTTTTATTTACTTTACACTGTTTATATGTATTTATTTATTTTTTATTCTGCCCAAATAAAAGAATCATCAGTGCTCTATGTTCTCTGTTTTTATCCCCATGGTTAAAAGTCACTACGAGATAAAAGGTTAAATGTATTAAATTAAGTATTACACACAGTAAAATAGCTGGTTCCTCTAACATCTCTATCTCATTGGTTTATAATCTCTTCCTGCTTTGTACAGCTACTTCCTGTTTAAACCACACCCCAGATCTGTGTGTGTTAAGAATTTCATTTTTTGCTATAGCCTGTGGCCTTCATATAATGTCTATAAACTAGCATTACACTCTGTTGGTGTGTTTAAGTGTCTGTCTGATGAGGAAAGTGTGAAAGTGTGACAAAGGACGACAAACTCTGGGATTGATCATGCGATTTATTCTCAATATTGCAGAAAGAACTACAGAAGAATGTCAATCAGACATGTATGTGTGTGTGTGTGTGTGTGTGTGTGTGTGTGTGTGTGTGTGTGTGTGTGTGTGTGTGTGTGTGTGTGTGTGTGTGTGTGTGTAAAATTGTCACTCTTTTTAACATTTTGTCTCTAAACACAGAAATATTCCCATTAAATTGCTATAATCACCTTCACAGACATTACAACTAATAGGATATCGGACAGAAGTACAATCTAAAGCTAAGTTTGGTTTATTATCTTTATCTGGATCCCATTAACACTGAAATACACTCTATAGTTAAATGTACGTCACCCCTGACGCAGATGCAGGCATCAAATTAGAATTGAGCTGATTAAGTGAATAAAAGTGTAAAATCTCTCCGTTTAAACACTTGTTATGTTATCTATCTTCTATTGTGAATAAAACAGTGGCTCATGTGATTTGAAAGTCTTTTAGTTTTCATTTTGTTCAATTTAACCACACTGAGGTTCACTGCTTGAAACTGATCAGTGTTGATTAATTTTCTAGCACAGTTGTTTTACTGATGTTTCTGTAAGGAGATATTTATTATCTGTAAGTACTGGAATAAAGACAGTGATGTATTGTTCAAGCTGAATATATCTTAACCTGAAAAAGTTAAATTATATACAATGGTCTGTACCATTAATGATCTTATTGCGATTCGCCTTGAAGTTTTGTAAATACTTTGTTGTTTCTTCCAGTGCTTTTGTGTTCTTGAAACAGTTCAGCAGTCCTTTGTTTTCATAGAAGAGCATGTCCACAGAGAATATATTGCTCCTGTCAATAATGCGCCTGCTGTCTGGAGCAATGTGATCCGGACTAAAGGTGTGATGGAGCACCACGAGAACGGCAGGACGGGTTTCTAGGATGGAAAATATAACAACTACAGTAAAATTTCATTTTAAGATTGACTGATCAAATTTAAAGCTTGTGTTATGAAAAGATGAATCAGTTTTTCCTTGGAACAGTTACCTGGTATCATCTGAAGAGCGGCTTGAATGTCCGTTCCGGCTCGAGACACAATTGGAACGAAAGCGATGATGACATCACTTTTATCCATGGAGATCCCTTTGTCTTTGATACCAAGACTTTTCAAAATGTCCTTGTGGTAATTCAAGTCATTCCCAATGACCAAGATGTGGAACTTGAGCTCTTTTGGCCATCCGACTGAAACAGAATGGACAAAGTAGAGAAGCACAGAGAATGATATATTTTTGAATTAAAAGTTTTTAGGTATATAATACAGTATATACAGTATAATCATGAATAAGTTAAATAAAAATTCATCTAGTTCTTTCTGTCTTCTGTCACATCATCACTAAACACCAGTGACCCAGTGGAAGCCATGCATGCCCATGCCATTATACTGCCACCACTATGTTTTACAGATGATGTTGTATGCTTTGGATCATGAGCTGTTCCGAGCCTTTCCCATACTTCTCTCTTCCTGTCATTCTGGTAAAGGTTCAGCTTACTTTCTCTTGAAGTCTTCTCGTGATTGTAGACTTTGACAATGACACGCCTACCTCCTGGAGAGTGTCCTTCACTTGGCTGGATGTTGTGAATAGGTTTTGCTTTACCATGGAGAGGATCCTGCGATCATCTACTACTGTCGTCTCTCGTGGACGACCAGGCCTTTTTATGTTGCTGAGCTCACCATTTCATTCTTTTTTTCACAGAATGTTACAAACTGTTGATCTGACTACTCTTATTGTTCCTGCTATCTCTCTGATGGATTTGTTTTGTTTTTGAAGCCTAACGATGGCCTGTTTGACTTGCATGGAGAGCTCATGAAGTAGGTTCACAGCAACAGATTCCAAATGCAAATACCACACTTAGAATCAACTCCAGACCTTTTACCTGTTTAATTGATGAAGAGATTGATAAAGGAATAACTTACACCTGTGCACGAAACAGCTTTTGATTCAATTGTCCAATTACTTTTGGTCCCTTGAAGGGGGGGGGGGTGTTACTCTGAAGAGCTGTAATTCCTAAACCCTTCCTCCAATTTGGATTTAAATACCCTCAGATTAATCCTGAGAGACTGCACTTTCAGCCCACTATACCTATACAACTACAGCTTGAAAATGTTTTTGTAAATACCTTAAAAAATATATATATAGGGCCTGTGTCCAAATATATATGGACCTAACTGTATATGTACAGCGTGTTATAGATAGATAGATAGATAGATAGATAGATAGATAGATAGATAGATAGATAGATAGATAGATAGATAGATAGATAGATAGATAGATAGATAGATATGTAAAAATGTACAGTGAATAAATATAAAGACTATAGCAGTGCAGAGATATGTGGACATTGTTGAAAAGTACAAGTAAATGGTTCTATGTCTATGGCATTGGAAAACATGTGCAGACACTGTTGTAAAGGGACAAGAAGTAAAAGGTTATGTTTTAATTAAAAGTTCTAAGGTATATGATACAGTATATACAGTATAATCATCAATAAGTCATTTATACTTGAGTTTGAGAGTACAGGAAACTTACCTTTCTCAGGTATGAAATCCATCAATCTCTGGAAATCAGACGATGAAGATCAAAACAATTAATTTTCAGTTTCTGAAATATTCCCACCAGCTCATCTGTACACCAAACAATCAGAACATGGTTTCTCAGTTACATAGTGATCTTACCTTTGTTATTTTTGTTAGTGTGAAATCCACTTCATCCTGCTGCAAAAAAGTTAACACATAAGGAACAGTGTTTGGAACTGGAAGGTTTGTGGCAGGTGATACAGTAATCTATCAACTTTTCAGATAAACTCATTTATATCACAGAGATGCTGAATTCTCACACATGCTACTGATTACAGCTTTATATTAACGCGCTCGTTCTTACACGTTAATCTTTCTATAGTAACAGTTCAGTCACAAGGATTTGTGTGGGGAATTCTCTACATAACTAGATTAAAAATCTTAATGATATGGAGAATTTCTGTTAATCGAAGGAGTCTCCAGTGTCAGAGCTTTATAACAAACAGAGAGAAAGCTGTGAGAAAGTTTTTGGACATCTTCAAAACTGAGGAGTTTACACTTTTCTTGGTAACATAAAAAGCTGCTTTTCTATCTAATTCACTTCAAGTCATAGAAAATCACTTGGCTGGTGAGGGAATGAAGTTTATAGCTGCTCTATCATGTGATAACAAGAAATAACTTCTTTCATGAATGTCCATTAACATTACATATGATATATGTTGTAAATGGATGGAACATTTAATGTGCTGTAAAATTAATTACTGTGACCTAAAAGGAATAAAATTGAATACTTTAGGACGTGCTGTTATTGGAAAGTGATTAATTTCAGGGTGATGGCTGTGACCCTGTCACTGATTGTTTCCCCATAACAGCATAACACAATGTTTTATTCCTTACATCAGCAATACTACTTATGGATTAATACACAAAATAGAATCTAAACAAAATTGACTTTTAATTCATCAATAGAACATTTGAGTGATTTTCTTAGTTTTTCTAAAGAATTCAATAACAGGTATTTACCCCACTGGAATGTGATGGGTACCGATTCTGCAAACGCTGATAAACTAGTAAATAGATAGATAGATAGATAGATAGATAGATAGATAGATAGATAGATAGATAGATAGATAGATAGATAGATAGATAGATAGATAGATAGATAGATAGATAGATACTTGACTTTTTGTATAAACACAACACACCATTGTAATATCAGCTCTGTGTTTTGTAACAGAAGAAACTTACCTGCATTTTTTACCCACATAGTGAGATGTTTCTAAAACAAATAGAATTTGTGTGAATTCACACACAGTGTGTAAAAGTGTGGCATGTGATATAACAAACATAATCTTCACCTATCAGTTAATACATGTTTGTCTATTGTGAAATGAATGCAATAATAATTATCTACCATAGTGGAATATATTTGCCACAAACACTGCAAAATCAGCTGCACTGGAATTAAATTAAAAAGAAAAAAGAAATAGTTAATTGTTTTTTACACCACACACTGTTATAATGTCAGTTCTTTTCTCTGTAAAAGAAACTTACCTGCAGTTATTAACCATTGAGCCATTTTCTAAAACAAAAGTGATATTAAATAGTGTGAGTTCACCCTGAAGTCCTTGGCATGTGATATAATAAATATAATCTTCATCTATCAGTTAATACATGTTTAAATATTAAACCAGAAGATTAAAAGTTCTCATGGAATTCTGAGAAATAATTCAGTTTCATTTACAGAAATACAAACCAGCTACTTTCTGTAAACTCTTGGAGGTTTTACTGAAACTCTGTCTCTTCAGTTCAGAGATCATTTTATTAAACTCACAAACTACATCAAGTGTAAGATAAATGACTAAAATGACAGTGTATCATAGTTCATTCTCATGTCTGTATTTTAAACCATATTACAGTAAAAGTACTCACAAGAACAAACGTGAATATGCAGGTGATGATCCAGAAAATGAAAGCAAATAAAGACCAAACGAGGTTCAGTAAATCTCGACGTGACACAATTTTACAGCCTGTCGAAGTGCAGCAGCAGTGGAATAATGTTAGTTATTATAGAAGCTTAAACAGTCAAAATGAAACTGAAAGCATCTTAACGACCATAAAGCCTCCAAAATAACAGTCTCTGTTCGAGGAAATATTCTTTATATTATAACATTGTGATTTAACCCCGTTGTCCAAAAATAAATACGTTACATATATTCATATTTTAAAAAAATAATTATAGTAATATTATAGTAAATATGTCTAATAAGTTAAAGTGAAGAACAGAACATGGACAGTCCTGTGATTTTGTTTCCATCTGCTGGCCTTTTCTGGTATTGCAGTCCTCAGTTTGTAACCATGAACACACGATACACTTATTAATATTTTCTCATGTAGTTAATGTAGTCCTGTGTACTGTATTCTGTTTCGCTTTAATGTTTAAAATATTCATAAATTATAATATACATAACATAATATAACAACACAACCTATAACATAAGAAACGCAATTAAATGTGTTTTAACAAGAAATACCGGAGAACTTGAATAAAGCATTAAACGCGTCACATTGCGCATGCGCGTACATCTCCTTCACCGAGCGGAAAATACAGTAGTCGTGTTGCGCATGCGCAGCTTTCCTCTCTTCACCTCCCTGTGCTGAGCTTCACCATGGCGAACGTCGCTGACACAAAACTCTACGACATCCTCGGTGTGTCTCCTTCAGCGTCCGAAAACGAGCTTAAAAAGGTAAGTAAACGTTTTATAAGACGGTATATAATCGGTAAACGTCACCGCGCCGTTTTATTTCAGCTTTCAATCCGACTCCGTGTGCGGTTTCACGATAAGGAAGGACGGATTAGCCGGTTAGCAACGCTGCTAACAGGCGTGCGGCTGTATCCCAAATTCACGCGCACTTCATAATGTAGTACACTACATTCGGCTCCGTCTTTATGCGCTAGTGCGCACTATGTAGTGGTATAGATATCGATTTGGGACGCGACCTTCGGTAACGCCGTATGTCTGCACAACGAGGCCTAGCAGATTTAACCGGCATCTGTGTTTATTCTACACACACGCGTTTAATTCTGCTGGGATTTTTGTATTTACTCTCTACTCCATTCCGTGTGTTTATGTCTTTAACGAATTTATTCGTGCAGGTTTAGTTATGGGGACGTTTCATGTTGTTAGCATTAGCCTGATTAGCATAGCGTCGTTAAACGGCCTGTTCTTGTTCTAACAAAGCGTTTAGTTTAATGAGAATTAAACAAACACGCAGATATACTCGACGATCTTTATTAAAACTTTATTTACAGCCGTATTCTGTAAAGCTAACAGCTTTATATTAAACACCGTGCTGTCGTTAGCATCACGTTAGCTGTGTGATTTAGCATGTTAGCAGGCCTGATTTTATCGTTTTTATTTAACGTCTTTATTTAAAAACCTAGAGTTTAATAAACGTCACACTGGATTTTTAGTCATAGTTACAGGAATAAAGTGTCTAACCAGCTGAATATCAGGTGAAACTGGTGAACTCTAACCAACTAACCGTCTTTAACACAAACGTGCTGCTTTGCTAACAGGCTAATTATCTTTACTTCAGAATAACGAAAGTGTTTAATTATAAAATAAAAGGTTACGCAGTTTCACCTTCACACTTTCTGTAACGTTATTCATCTATAAACTCGAACGCTTCACGTCTTATTCACATACTTTACTGAATTGATGGTTTTTCGGGGAAATTCCATTATGTCGTCACGAAATAATTTTTATTTCCATTATTGGGCCTTGGGTCATTTGCATACCGTGTTATGATGATTAAAGATGCGGGTTTTTTTGTTTTTTAGAAGTAAGAGATTATAACAAGTGATTTCTGTAATGTAGGTTTTTGTTCATGTCACCACGAGGTGTTTAAACACATGTGATGATGATGATGATGATGATGATGATCAGAATTAGAATCAGAATCCGGTTTATTGGCCAAGTGTGTTGGTTGACACACAAGATATAAATAACACTATACTATACAATACACACATAAATAACACTATACTATACAATACAGGCATAAATAACACTATACCATACAATACACACATAAATAACACTATACTATACAATACAGACGTGATATAATAGTCAGTATGAGTAGTAAATATGAATATAGAATATGATGAGTTATGTACATAGTGTGAGAAGTGTAAATAACACTATTGGGTAATATTGTGCTTTTTGTACAATCAGTAGTGTGTGTGTAATATATACAGATGATGTGATGACTGACAGTCCTGATAATGCAGCACTTATAGATATGAAGCAGTGAATATAATGATGGTAAGTTGTTAATCAGGGTGATTGTCTGGGGAAAGAAACTTCCTGTGTCTGGCGGTTTTAGTATGATGATGATGAAGAGCTGGGAAACTTTGGCAGGGGTTCTTTATTGCTGTCACTTTTGGCAAGAGGAAGTTGTTAAAACAGGTCATCTGTGGTTGGTGATTAGTTGAAGGTTGTTCAGCAGAAGGTTTGAAATCATTCACTACATAAGTCTTGGTCCAAATCTAGCAACAAAGTCAAACATTAGAAGTAAAGAATGAAACGTTTTGTACAGAAAGGTTTTGACGTTTGGCCTTTTTTAAGCTAGATTGTATTCTTCCTATTCGGCCTCATAGTCGACCAGAGAATAAGATGAACTGGTGGATTTAAGTAGAAACTGTGTCCTGCTTTGCTGGAATTAAAGCCTTCAGCCATGAAGGCTTTTCCTTAATAAGACTGCACACATCTGTGCTGATTTAAAACTCATTACTCAGCCCTAAATATCAGCTCTTTTCATATTACCCGTTATCATCATTGGACTTTTTTGTAATTGAATATAATGGCATCATTCCTGTTTTTTTTTATTGAAAGATTGTTGTATTGGGTGTTAAGTTGACAGCATTAATAATAATTGTTCTATATCACAACGAGGTCACGTTTAATCTGTCAGATGTAAAGAATTGTGTAAAGTTTAACACACATTTGTGGGCAGAGTAAAAACCAATAAAAATGTAATGGTTGGTTGAAACACCTCCAGTTTAATAGCAACTTTTAGTTTTGTAATTAAATAACCATTCTGACTGTTTAATTACAAAATAATCTGCTTTTTTGATGGACCGGTTTCTCAGGTCAAGGTATTAAAGTAATCCTGTGTTGGTGGCATAATTGTGTCTAAACATTCGTACCACATTTATTTCAGGCCTACCGCAAATTGGCAAAGGAATATCACCCTGACAAGAACCCAAATGCTGGAGACAAGGTAAAGATTTATAACATATTATGTGCTGTTCGTTAGATGTAAAACGTAGCGTAAGTTTAATCAGCGTTGGTCCTCACAGACATGGGGATTTCCGAGATCTTGTATTGTGTAGCTAGCTCCGTAATGACAAAGTCCCTAACAACAGAATAAAGATTTTTACAACAGTTTAATGTCATCAGTATTTGAGAGAGAATTCACATTAAAATGATCTTCATTTAAACAATTGAGAATTATAGTTGAGTCTGATATTTAAATGACAGTATTAGTAAAATGTTCATCACGCCACGATTGTAATCTTCTCAAGCCGAATCGTATTTGACCTCGACGAGTGAACGGTTTTATCTCGTCCTGCTTTCAGTTCAAAGAGATCAGCTTTGCGTACGAAGTCCTAACTAACCCAGAGAAGAAGGAGCTGTACGACCGCTATGGAGAGCAAGGTCTGCGAGAAGGGGGCGGCGGAGGACCCGGCATGGACGACATCTTCTCTCACATTTTCGGCGGCGGTCTCTTCGGCTTCATGGGCGGTCACGGGCGTAGCCGGAACGGTGGGCGGCGGAGAGGGGAGGACATGGTGCACCCTCTCAAGTGAGCCTTTGTCGTAGTAGTTAACGGAACATGTCATAACCTGCGATGTTATGGAACTGTGCTCTTAAGGGTGTGTGATATACTGTCGTTTTTTTTCTCTTTACCTCTAGGGTATCGCTCGAAGATCTGTATAATGGGAAAACGACCAAATTACAACTGAGCAAGAACGTCCTGTGTAGCACTTGTAATGGGTAAGTGTTAAGTTCGTCGTGTTAGTAAAGGGCGTTAAGCTGTTGGTTGTTTAACTCAATACTGAAGTAGTGAAGTGTTTTTTATGGATATTCATCAGTAGCACAGTGAATCAGAATCGGAATCAGAATCAGGTTTATTGGCCAAGTGTGTTGATGTTGACACACACAAGGGAGTTGGTTCCAGCTGTTTGTGACTCACAAACGTACAGACAAATAACACTATACTATACAATACACACATAAATAACACTATACAATACAATACACACATAAATAGCACTATACTATATGATACAGATGTGATATTGTGCTTTTTGTACACTATACAGAAGCAGTAGTGTGTAATATACAGATGATGTGATGACTGACAGTCCTGATAATGCAGCACTTATAGATATGAAGCAGTGAATATAATTATGGTGAGTTGTTAATCAGGGTGATTGTCTGGGGAAAGAAACTGTTCCTGTGTCTGGGAGTTTTACTAAAGAAAGTTCTGTAGCTCCTGAGAGAAGGGAGGAGCCGAAAGAGGGTGTGTCCAGGGTGCGAAGGGTCAGTGGTGATGTTTTTCCTGCTTGGTTTCTGGTTCTTGTGTCGTACAAGTCCTGGGGGGTGGGAAGGGGGGGCACCAATTTTTTTTTTTCTGCAAAAAATAATTGAAGTAAATTTATTGCTGAGTCTATTTATTTTCCAACAAGTTCTGAAGTGATTTATTTCGCTGAAACATTAAAAAGAGGAGTTATGTTTTTACATAACTTATAACACTTACAGAAACCAGAACCATACGAGCTGTTACTATGAGTCCAGTGAAGAGAATTAATTTTTGTGTGTGTGTTTGCAGCCAGGGAGGGAAGACTGGCGCAGTGCAGAAGTGTACGACCTGCAGGGGGCGCGGTATGCGTGTTATGATCCGACAACTGGCTCCTGGCATGGTCCAACAGATGCAGTCTGTCTGCACTGATTGCAGTGGTGAAGGTACGTGAAACCCAGACCAGTGAACTTTTATATGGTCAGTGAGCCAGAATCGGTTTCCTGTTTAATCAGCAGTGAATGTGTATAAAACATAAGTGTGTGTGTTTGTAGGTGAAGTGATCAGTGAGAAAGACCGCTGTAAAAAGTGCGAGGGGAAGAAAGTGGTGAAGGAGGTAAAGATCCTGGAGGTGCACGTGGACAAAGGCATGAAACACGAGCAAAAGATAACCTTCGGAGGAGAAGCGGATCAGGCGCCGAGCGTGGAGCCCGGAGACATCATTCTTGTCCTGCAGGAGAAGGAGCACAAGGTATGAGGCTCATCCGCATCACCGCAGTATTCCTCTATCTCTAGAAGGACCCAGTTCATCCCAAAGGAGTCAGAGTCAGGGATCTATGCGGAACACGAGTACTTTCTTCCACTCCATCCTTCACCTCCGTAGGAATGTCTTCACGCTTTGGTGCTCTGACATGCAGTGTTCGGGCCTCTGAATGGATATTGTAATGTGTAATTTCTATAGATGTTTGAGCTTCAAACTTTGTGGAAGCAGCTTGGTGAAGTGTGTGTGTGTGTGTGTGTGTGTGATGGTCAGATGCGCATACTTTGGGCCTTATAGTGCATCAGCACGGCTTTGCAGGATGGATAGAAGCCCAGCGAATGGGGGACTATTGTGCTGAGTGTAACGGTGTACAGGGAGACAGGTCCGGTGGCACCGGTTTATTTTTATCCTACACGTATCGTGGTTTTCATTCGGACGCCCTTTTGTCTGACTCTGTATTCCTGTCACCTCCAGGCCTAGAAGCTTCTGAAGCCCTCTTCAGAATAGCCCGGCTGACGCAAGCTTTCACGGAAACCGACGACAGAGGGCTTAATGGGACATGTGCTATTTTAGAGAAACCTGCACTGTTAAATATCAAGGCTTCACGATCGCTGTGCCGATCAGCAACCACAGGTTCTGTGGGGTTTTGAATTTTTTTATATTTTTTTTTTATGCAAACTGGAAACTTTTTTAACCGTTAAGTTACCGGTTTATATGTAAATGTCATTCCAGTAGAGCGAGAATGCTACAGCGATGACTGGAGGCGATTGGTGTCAGCGGTGGGAAATTAAGGGCACTTTTAAGTTTCATTTAAATACTTTCCTCTTTTTGTTTTTCCCCTTAGAAAGACTGTAGGAGTGAAATGGGAATAAATATTATTTATTTATTTATAGATGCAATGGGTTTTTTGTTTTTTTTTAACTGGAAATGTGTGAAATACCCGAAAGCTTTATTGAGATTGGGTCGTCAGTCATTTAGACGCTGAGGTGGAGCTTTCTAGTAGGAACAGGATTGAGGTCAGAAAAAAAATGACTGAAATGTCAAACCTTCGAAATGTTGACTTCGAAACCCAGATTTAAAAATTGACTACCTCCATTTTTGTCTGATTCACAGACCTGCTGCTTTCTTATGTGGATGTAAACGTGTCGATCAGATCATGCACAAATGTACCTAGAGTCTGTGATCTGTAACGATCTTAATTATTGTTTCCACATCTTTTTCCAGACGTTTAAAAGAGACGGACACGACCTGCACATGACCCACAAGATCGGTCTGGTCGAAGCACTTTGTGGTTTTCAGTTCGTCCTGAAGCATCTGGACGGCAGACAGATCGTGGTGAAATACCCAGTTGGGAAAGTCATCGAGCCTGGTGAGTGAAACACAACCGTGTGTGTGTGTGTGTGTGCTGGAAGGTGTTTGTCCCGTCCACCAGAGGGCGCTATATAAACGGCTGTGTGTGGTGCAGGTTCCCTCAGAGTTGTGAGAGGTGAAGGGATGCCACATTACCGCAACCCCTTCGAGAAAGGAGACCTGTTCATCAAGTTTGAAGTTCTGTTCCCAGAAAACAACTGGATCAGTCCAGAGAAGCTCGTGGTGAGTGTAATGATCGTTTACTTGCAGGTCTTTTATTTGTGTCCAAAGTGCAAATAGTGTGTCTGTGTGGGTTTTAGTAAAGCTCTAAAGTTTAGCAGTGAGTCCAGATGACTGGGTTTTATGTTATACGTATATATTCCGATATTTTATATATACGAATATTTCCTTTGTTGTGAGAGACGTTTGCACGAAACAGCATATTTTAGTGGGAAAGACTTGGACAGGTCCTGATTGTTTTAGGGAAAGTGAACATGCTGAGACAAACGTTGAGACGCCAGCGTCTCTCTCCGCAACACCACAGGCATCGATAAACAATAAGTCTTTAGATAAAGAAAAAGAATGAAGAATGTCGTCTTTAAAGAAAGTCTACAAATGATTACTGCCTAGTTATCGTTAGCTTTCTGGTATATTTACGGCGTTTGGCAGGTCATCCAAAGTGACGTACTGAAGTTCTTTGAAGTCTTTATCAATAAATACGTTAAAGCTACTTCACTAAGTTACAGACTCACGACACCAATGTTTCCACCGATACCAGTGAAATTCTCACTTTGTTCAGCGCCGGCAAATTGTTAGATATTAACCGTACGGTGCGGTTAAAGGTTTTGTTACGACCGTTAAAACCTAATCATCTTTTCATCCGCAGGAATTGGAGGATCTGCTGCCCTCACGGTCCGAGGCTCCCGTAATCTCCGGCGAGACGGAGGAAGTGGACCTGCAAGAATTCGACATGAGCCAGAGTTCGTCCGGCAGCCATCGGCGCGAAGCCTACAACGACAGCTCCGACGAAGAGGGCGGTCATCATGGCCCGGGGGTGCAGTGCGCCCATCAGTAGTTAGTAAGCATGACCATCCCAACCTGTCTGGATCCAGAGAAGGAAAAAAATGTTCTAGTTGCACAACATCAGATCAACAAAGGTGTGGCTGTTTTTTTTCCCCTCCGTCTGATTTTGGGGTTCGCCGCTTTCACTAGCGAACACACATACCTGTTCCTGTAGCTCCTCCCACCTTCCTCTGACGTCCACCCCTAATAGTTCCATAAGCAGGCGACCTCAGACGGAGGAGTAAAAAAAAAGGTCATTTCTCTTTTACTCCGTGTAGTGTGCATTATTTTTGTTCTTGCTGCAGTCAGAATAGTATTTAGTATTAATTTAAAACTAATTCCCAACGTGCAGTTTTGGCCTCGGAGCCTCTTTATTTGAAAAGTGTGTGTGTGTGAGAGAGAGAGAGAGAGAGAGAGAGACACCGTAAAAGAGAAAAGTCCTTTAAAACAAAAACACCTTTGGGACATTATAAGAAACATCACATTTTTAGGTTGGTTTGTATCGACTTGTGCTTGATTTTTACCACTTTATTTTGTAGATTTTTACTTTTTTTTTTTTTGTTTTGTTTTTTTCCCTTCTGTTGTATTTTAAGAATTGGAACAAGATTCTACAGCGTTGTGTATAAAATAAGTGTTCGTCATTTAAGCTTTACAAGCTGCAGTTATGATGTAGTTTAAATAAATCCTTCACTTGCCTGTATCTGTCTTCAGCCCAGGTGCATGCTGGGAAAGCACTGAAACATCCAAATTAAAAATACAAATCGTATAATGATGAAGTGGGTGGAAAGCAGCTGTAGGCATTTAACTTCTGTGAAAAGTTTATGAAGTTGTTAAATAAAAACAGTATCTCAGTCATCTGTCTTTTTTATTATTAAATGTTTCACTGTCTGTGAGAGAAAGAGATGATTAAATTTACTAGAGCATGTTCTCCCTGTGCTGTGGGGGTTTCCTCCAGGTATTCCTCCCCCGGTCATGTGCAGGGTAGGTTGATTGACATCTCTAGAAAATTGTCCATGGTGTATGTGCGAGAGTGAATGAGTGTGTGTGCCCTGTGATGGGTTGGCACTCCGTCCAGGGTGTATCCTGCCTCGATGCCGCCTGAGAGGCACAGGCTGCCCATGACCTGAGAAGTTCGGATAAAAGTGGTAGAAATGAATAAATGTTCTCATGCAAGTAAATATCAGGCTTTAAAAAAAGTAAACACTCGGAGGAAACAACTGCAGCTCTTAACAGGAGAAGTAGATTTTCATTTATGGCATTTGGCCAATGTCAATCTCTCCTTTATACAACTGGCAGAGGAGAAATTGGTACCAAAAAAAGGAGAAATGTACTGTATACAATATTTACTAATTGCCATTTATAGATACATAAACATCTTTGAAACAGATCTGTCTGATGTTTACATTTGTAACATGTTACCGTCTGTATGATTGGTCACAAATGTGATCTTTACACAATATAACCTTATAGTAGGTTAAAGTGAAGGCTTGGGGGTTTCTTTGGGTCAACCCCCCCAGAGTTGCTCTAAAGGACCTGAAGCAGTAAGATTCCTAGTTAGAAATTTTTAACCCACGTTAGGAGCTCTGAGGTCACTTACCACCTGTATGAATACAGGCCCTGGAGTCTAACCACCAATCTTCCATTTCTCTAAATAAGAGGTTTTCATTAAACCACATGAAAGAAAAATCCATGGATTTTTGTAAGACAATTCCATAAACAGCTAAGATGAAACCGTGAGGCTCGAGTAGTTAAGGCTCTGGGTTGTTGATCAGGGTTCAAGCCACAGCACTGCAAAGCTGCCACCGTCAGGCCCTTAACCCTCTTGGCTCCAGGGGTCCTGTCTCATGGCTGACTGTGTGCTCTGACCCAAACCCTCATACAAAAATAACATCTGTGCTACAACACGTGCCAAAAGTGTCTTCTGTTCTTTTAATCCAATATGTTTGTGACCAACGTCAAACACATTGTAATAAAAGTAAAGACAATCAGATGAGTGGTGAAACCTTTGGGTTTCTTTTAAACAGCATGCCATGTTTTGTTCTCCATCTCAAAGAAAAACGCTGCATTTTTTCATATTTACATTTAACGATAAGAGACGGAGCATAGCTGTACTTTCCGAAGGAAATTTGTCCCCCGAAATGTTGTGGAATTTTGCCAATGCTATTAAAAGGATTACTACATTTATATTCTACACATTTTTAATCACTACTAAGCACTTTAAGAACCATTAACTGAATCAGCACTGTACCAAAAGTACTCCAGGAGAAACGATTTACACTTATTTATTAAGTTAGAGAATATTTGAACATTAAAACCAGACATTCTTCAGTACGCAAGACATCACTGAGTATTATTTAGCTTGACTTTGTTGCACAGGTATTCCATCAGTTCCTGAAAGCAAAAAGACGTTATATTTAAATAAATAAATCGTTTAAAAAAAAAATAATAAATAAATAACTGCACCGACATTTATACGTCCCTCACCTTAATCTTTTGCATCTGGCACAAAGCCAACTCATCCAGAAGTTCAACTTTGACTTCATCTTTGGTTTCTTCTGACAGAAATAAAGTCTGGCAGGAAAACAAAGCACCACACACTTTAGTGAGTGACTTCATCCATTTTTTTTCTATTCCAAACCCAATGTGTTTACTCTCACCTCTCCAAGAGAGGTGGTGATGGTGGCTGTAGCGAGTCCTGAGAGATCATCACTAAGTGACCTACTCTGTAATCTGTAGAAAACAAGCACAGAAGTCATACTTTCATTAAGACCACCATCCTGAGTTTAATACTAAAGCCTTACCTCATATTACCACCTAGCAGAAGCGCTTGGTCGCTCAGCTTCATCACACGGCCTTGAGTTCTTTTGGAACCGACCGTTGAGACGCATCTGCAAAAGGAAAACTTTAAAGGGGTTCAAAATAACCGCTTAACATTGTGCTGGGTACATGTGGAAAAAAAAAAAAAAAAAAGTTAAATTAATGAAATGTATAAAAGTAATGGCACCAGAGCAGATGTTTAGTGGTTACCTTTAGTTTCAGGGAATTTTACACAGTATAAAGGGATGTAACCGCAACAAAAAGGGGTCACCGTCACCCACATCAGTCCCACTTCCATCCCTAAACACTATACTTTTATTTTATAAATCACTATGCATTAGCTCAAGTGTGATACAGGTAAAGATACAGACAGACTTTACCTCAGATTCCCAGTGCTGTTACTGGGCTGCATTTTTTTCTTTGGCCTTCTCTGTATTTAAGATATAATAAATAAAATTGACAATTTTCAATAGCATTCAGCAGACACATTTGGAGGTTTTGTACCTGATCATCAGCCTTTCCAGGACCAGCGGATCCTTGTGCTGCTGTTGTGGCACTTGCCTTACCTTAAGGACAGAATGATGGTGTGCACATTGTTTTAATTCAATTTACTGACCATAGAAATCAAATTTCTGCATTTAGAAATGAGTAAAGTGGAGCAAAAAGTTCTTTCTCCAGGACCACAGCAGAACACAAACCGTGTGATGGACTAAATAGAAATAAAACATTCCTTTACACATTAATAAAATTCTCACAAATCTGAATATTAAAGTATTTGTCAATGCTTGATTGCTAAGGCTTTGAGAAGAGGGTTTTATACACAACAGATCACCTTTTTTGCTGGGTTTTCTGCTGAGCGGTTTACTAATCTCCGGAGACACAGACTGCGACAAAATAGACAAAAATAAAAGATTTTTAAAAGAATAGAAAATGATCAAAAGAACAAAACTGCAGTTATACCAACTGACCACGAGATGGCGACATTTCCCAGAATGGAAAATGACCAAAAGAACAAAACTGCAGTTATACCAACTGACCACGAGATGGCGACATTTCCCACCACACACTCACCCCGATTGCCATTGTAACTTCCCCAACTGAAGTTTCCTGAGCTGGAAAACAGCCACGTATATTAGATTTAAATGTGTATATTTTAATCTACATATAGTCATTTAGTACAACATACAGTAAACCTACCACTCAGAATGTCTTCCATCAATGTGGTATGAAGAGACTGGGGAAGTTTCATCATCTCGATTTTCACTGCTCGATCCAGTGTCGCCAATAATTTGTCCAGTTTGGCCTCCATTTCATTTATCCGCTCTTGTGCTGTTAGAAAACAAACATTCAGAATTAGAACAGAGACCGATTTTTTAAGAGCAACCACAACATTTATAGTATAACGAGGGTCGACAACCTTCCTTCTCAAACTGCTGAATAAATAGTTCTTTCCTTCTCCTGAGTTTATCAGCTGCTTGGTCTTTCTGGAGGCCTTCGCAGCTTTGGCTTCTTTTACGAGTTCTTTTAGCAGACATGTTCTCAAAAAGAAAAGAAAAACAAACATACTTCCTGAACCTGGTTTTAAACCATCATGAGTGGCTGGGATTAACACCAGGTGCTGCATCAATCACACAGAATGAACGTTCTCAGGTGATTTAGAGATTCCTGGTGAACCCAGTGTCCTGCACGTACGTACATGTTTTTCTGCTCCCAACATAGTCAGACTAATCAGACTTATCAGACTAATCAGCTAACTGCTCTTCCTGAGATTAAGTGGGTGTGTTACATTCAGGAAAACACTAAAATGTCAAAGACAAGGATTTGTGTAAATGCTCCGTGTGTTGACTAACATTTATTTTACACACACACACACACAAGAATATTTAAAGGAAATCTAAATGGTTCCACAGAGAAAAAATCTGGTGCAAGATTCTGCACAGAAACTTTAATTGTTTCACAAACAGAACACACTGACATGGAGGGTTTGGGTGTAATGTTAAGTCTTATAAATGTTAAAAGTTACAGAGAAGGGAGCACAGTGGCTTAGTGGTTAGCACGTTCGCCTCACACCTCCAGGGTCGGGGTCGCCTCTGCCTTGTGTGTGTGGAGTTTGCAAGTTCTCCCCGTCCCCGGGTTTCCTCCAGGTACTCCGGTTTCCAAAGACATGCATGGTACAGTAGGTTGATTGGCATCTCTGGAAAATTGTTCATAGTGTGTGTGTGCGTGAGTGAATGAGAGTGTGTGTGTGCCCTGCGATGGGTTGGCACTCCGTCCAGGGTGTATCCTGCCTCGATTCGCGATGACGTCTGAGATGCACAAGCTCCCCGTGACCCGAGAAGTTCGGATAAAAGTGGTAGTGAATGAATGATACAGAGAAAGTATTTTGGTAAAATAAATTTTCAGTAAAAGATCACCTTTTTTATTTCAACTAAAATGATGTAATAGATGTATAAATTGTGTGGGTTGTGTGGGATGTGGTTGCCTAGTGGTCAAGGCGTTGGATTACTGATCGGAGGGTCATGAGTTCGAGTCCCAGGTCCATCAAGTTGCCACTGCTGGGCCCCTGAGCAAGGCCCTTAACCCTCAATTGCTCAGTTGTATATATTGAAATAAAATGTAAGTAACTAAATGCCGTAAATGTGAATCTGAACGATTACAGGAGACTTTTACAAACTTTCTACTTTACAGACCTGTTAATCAACTGTCCTAATTTAGCAAAAATTGACAAATCTTAGTGTAAAGAGTTTCTCCTGGTGACACAATTCTTATACATGTGGGCGTTTTCCCTTAAAATCAAACAGAAGATCTGAGTAAAGATAAAAGTGCTTCATAACGCATCTTAAAAGAGCTCATAAGGTCAGAAAGTGTTAGAAGTGAGGAGGAATTTAAGAGGATGAAGAGTTTCTTTATCAGAGGAGAAAATGGCTGAAAGGTGAAGAGGGAGAAGAAATGTGTCGTATACGATATTTAATAATGAGAGTGAGTTAATAAGACGATACAGATTAGATCGTGTAGGGATTATTTATGTGACCAATCAGATTACAGATTTCCAAATTTCTCTCACAAGGACAAACTCCTTATACTTAGAATTTTTATGAATACGGGCCCGATGTTTTGGCTGCTGTCTGCGATTATTAAATCATTCTGTATTTTAAAGTTTTAAAAGAAACCTTACAAGTATTTAATAAAGAGGGGAAAAAACACAACGCTGTAATGTAACAGTCTTTATTGTAATGACAGCTTTAATTTGGCATTTAGTTCCTTTACTGCTTACATAAAAATTAGTCGAACGAAACAATGAAGAAATGCAAAATGAGTGCAAAGACTGACAGAAAAACAAAAAAGTGGATTTACCTTCATGCAAAATTCAAACAAATGAAATTTTCATTCGAAATTCATCCACATACTGTACATCCACAAAGAAAAGGCAAAGTCACTGAAGTGATGATAAGGCAGTCCAATCTTACAGCCTAGGCTTATGCAGATTAACAGTAAAATATAAATCCAGATCATGGACACTTCAATTACATGGTATTGTATAAACCTGCTGCATAAACCTGCTTCGTCTCTGGGCTTCGTTTTTCCCTCACGAGGAAAGGAAAACGTCTTGTCCTTCATGGCAGCCGTGCTTTCGAGGTGCTTACTGCGTACACGAGGTCAAAATCTCATCGTACTTCAATACATGATTGACGAACATTTGCAGAATGAAGAAAAACGCTTTAGCAAGAAGGTTATTTAAAAAAAACGAATAAAAAAAAACAACACCATAACAGCTGAAAAACAAACAAACAAAAACACCCACCATATTAATGATCATTCTGTAAACACTGATAAAAGGTTTGGCAAATCTCTAAATCCCATGTACAAAAATCTAATCATCAGCTGTAAGGAATGAAAATTTGTATTTTTAAAAAAAAAACGACAACAAAAATAAGGTGCAGACGCCAGAGACGCCCGACAGAGACGCCCGACCGAGACGCCCGACCGAGACGCCCGACCGAGACGCCCGACCGAGACGCCCGACCGAGACGCCCGACCGAGACGCCCTCCTTCACTATTTTACTTCTAAACATGTTCACGATGTTATGCCCGAAAAAAAAACTAAAATAAAAACAATAATAATAATGAAATGTGCGTTTATGACATGGCACCGATTCTGTCCCTGTGTGCGTTTTCTTTAATAATGCATACAGCAAGTTTCCCTGCATGGAGTGTTTTCAATGGAGCGTAGATCATTCTAGAGCTCGTCTCTTCGCATCCCTCGTTCGTACAAATAAAGCGGAGATTATTTACAATTCGATTCTGAATATATTCTACTTTGCCAGCTTCTGGTTACAATAGCGTCGTTCGCTAGTAATCTAGCTAGCGCAAAAAAAATACTAAAGGGTTGGAATTAAGTGATAGTTAGCTGGAATGCGCAACATCATAATTACCTTCGATGTTAGTGTTAAGAACATCCTCAAGCCAAATGTTACAAGGTTTTTCCTACATTGAAATTTTTTTTAGTGGCCGCCAAAACGATTTCTTGTCCCGCCAAAGCCTTATTTGATCCGTAATTGGATTTAGTGCGTGAAGCAGACTACTGACGGAATGACGGAGAGAACGAGCGATGTCCTAACAGCCAGGATTCCCACACAACACGTCCGCGAAAGCCCGATTCGCGACCTGACGACTCCTTTGAGCCGATTCATTACAAAGAACGGTTAAAGCGATCGGTCTGCTGTCGGGGTCTGAATCGCTGTTTAACAAATCATTACTTCTTAGAAGAACATACACATCTGATATGAGAAAGTATGTGTGTTTACCCCATTGAGCAAGAGTGATTAGTAAAATTTAGCCTTAATAGCCCACAGTATGTATAGACCTATGACGATGTGTAGTAAATGACATGTAAAATCATTTAGACTGGAGCGAGATGAAACTAGATCAAAGCACAAAGCAAGCTGCTAGCTAGCTGCTAATTTTATTACATTTTATATGGTAAAAAAAGCTGCTATTATTTTTAAAATTACACTAAAATTACGCCGTGTGTGGATGCCCATGTCGGTCAGCCAGGACCGAAGACCAGTTTTGACCCAGGAAAAACCCCGTGTTAGGGAGCTTACTTGCAGCCGGTGACTTTAAGCGCACGTTGATTAGCCGAACGTTAGCTCAGGCTGCTAGCATACTTAAGTTTTAAATTCCATACATTTTAAGGCTTACGCAATATTTATTTTTATAAGGGACATAACTCGAGATGCGCTGTATGTATACCACGAAAGAGGTCCAAATAAATGCGTTCGATCGTCCTGACAGACCTACACTACACTTTGTAATGTCTTTCGTGACGCTTTAATAAAGATGAGTTGTGTTTTAAATCGCTCGTCTTTGTCTCATACACAACCATTTTCATAAAAAATTGTTTTAAAAATCATTTCATGCTTTAGTGTTAGTTCCTTTATGACTAAACTATATTCCGTCTCATTCCTAATTGTTGTACAGCAGCACAAAGGCACATAGTTCATGAATAAACAGTACTTTTGAATTGTTGGTAAATTTTTGGAGGGTTTTTTTTTAAAGCAGATGGGGATTTTATATACATAAAAAGTCACTTAACAGTATTGCTAATTGTAGTTAGCGCGTTAAGTAAGGATTCAGACACGTCCCGCGGTCGGCGGCTCACGCCGGGACGCTGCACTGAGAGTCCTGATGGTCCGAGTACTCCTTCAGAAACCCCATGTGGAAATCTCGCACCTTCTCCAGGAGGACCTTCAGCTTTTCGTGAGACGGCAGGATGGTCATTCTGAAACGCAAACAAAACGCAGAAGCCGAAGTGAGAAGAATCTCGAAAGGATTATCTGATGAACTCGGTTCCCTTCCTACAGCCTGAACAAGAAGAACAGGGCACTATTTGTTCCTGAGGATTTCAGCGCATGCAAAACTAATGGCACCCTTTGAGTGTCATTTGTGGGATTTGCATAATATAAAACGTCGTTCAGATCTTCAGGGGAAAATAATTTGTGAGAAATATCGTGATAAATATGTACGTAGGAGCTTTCGGGTGATCGGTACAGGCGGAGACGTCGTCCGGTGAACCGTATATATCAGTAATACGACATTGTGTACGTAGTTTGCAGTGGAATCCTGGCATCCAGATTCATCACAACATGAAGTTAAAGAGTCTAAGACCAGCTACAGTCGATACGTGAAGCCGCCTGGAGCATCAAACGATGCCAGAACTGAAGATTAGGAATTATTGGGTTAGGACAAAAAAAAAAGGCCACCAGGAAAAGTCTGATCGTACGAAACACGTATGATCTCCAGGTCTGTGTAGCGTACTTTATCTCAAAGTACTGTAAAAATAAATAAAGGAGTCTTCTAATTTTATTACGGGCACAATACGTGCTGCGCTACCTATTTGATTTATGTGCTTCTTAAAACAGGTGACTTTCTAATAAAACAGAAAACTACCTTTTTACACCGGGTCACTTCGTGTGTCGTCTCTGATCCGATATCTATCTGATCTGTTAAAACTGTCCCATTTACATCAGGCCACATAAACGCGTCTCGGCGAATCGGATATCGATCCGATCTTTCTACTCCCGCCCAAAATGCTAATATATTTGACCTAATTTCCGGGGTGATTGAAACAGAACACACTTTGGTGTACGCGGTTTTCAGAACGCGATCAAAAAGAAGACGAACAAACTCGTTACGACGTTTATGCTACAAAACACAGCGTTTACTGTTTGCTGCGTTTTCGCTGGCGGCAGCAGCATGTTTTAAGCCCCGACGAGACGCCTGGGTGAAAGATCACCTGCGAGTGACGTACTTCTGTCTGGGAGGAGTATAGCGCCTCGAACAACCACATTGTGACTCGAACAACCACATTCATTTACACCTGTCCAGTTTCATCTGAAACGCGTCCCAGACCACCTCCTGAAGGGGTTTGTACCATCGGATTTATATCCGTCTCCAAAACGTTTCGGAGGGAATTTAGACCTGGTCTTTTTACCGTCGGGTAGATATCTGATCACAGAACACGCAGGAAGTGACTAGGGGTAAAAAGCCCCTGAGATGTTTAAAAGATTTGCACCATGACCGAGGATCTCTGTGTTCAGGAAGAACAAATACCTGAAATGGTATGTGCCTTCTCTCTGTCCGAAGCCGCTGCCAGGCACCACGCAGATCCCCGTTTCCTCGAGCAGCCGCAGACAGTACAGCATGTCCGGCTGCATTCCCAAAGCCTGCGCACAGTAAACCATAGTGCAGGTGAACCAACCAGGCTTTGCATCTCAGCTGGTCAAGGCGAGTGGATTTTAAATATCACCACACACCTGTATTTTACTCGATGCTAGTTTGCACAACAAAAACTCTACGATGCACCTTCCATGCTACAGAAATCCTACCGATGTTCTGGTAATGACATAAAGCGGTGCGGACGTACCTTAGCTTCTTCCACTGCCTTCGGAGGGATGAAAATCTGAGGGAACGCATACATGGCTCCCTGCACGGGATTACACTTGATCCCAGGCACTGCGTTGAGAAGCTGCTCTGTTAATTTTGCTTTATCTGCCAAAGCTCCGAGCACGGCCGCTTTTTCCTGAAACGCACGCGTTTAATGAAGATCCTGAAGTTATCCTGAAGTAAGAAGGGACATAAACTACACAAGCTAAATGCAAACCTTGTGGAACTGCGTGTAGGACGGCTCGTCCGGTCGAGGAGGATTCACGATCACGTCCATGGCGGCCTGTCCGGTCACGGGGGGACACAGTCTGACCGAGAGCAGCTTCACCAGCTGGGCCTTGACCTCCGGGTCCATGTTAATGATCTCCATAAAGCCTCCTCTGAATCCACACCTGAGGACCATAGCTAGGAGTTAGAGAACATCTAGAGCAGCCTGGCAGGATGTAAGCACTTTATGAAGACAGGAATTGGATGAATGAATGAATGAATGAATGAATGAATGAATGAAAAGATAATTCCCAGAAATTCCGGACCAGATGTACTTCTGTATTTTCTCCACCTTGTTAATTACAGCATCAGTATCATGCGATTTACCTCAAGCAGTCGTTTGACCATGTTTCCTGCTAGAAGCCACTGATTTCATTTTTAAAATCTTCAGAATTGCAAAACCTAATTTTATGAATATAGTTTTTGTTTTCTTTTTCAACTGAAGTAATTCATTTTTCTAGATCAAGAAGTTTTAAATCCTTTCCCTAACGATTGCTGCAGCAAAACCACTTTTCTGGTCAAATTTATAGTATGCATATATAATCTCTCTCTCTCTCTGTCTCTCTCTCTGTCTCTCTCTCTGTCTCTCTCTCTGTCTCTCTCTCTGTCTCTCTCTCTGTCTCTCTCTCACACACTCTCGCATGTTATGCATATTAACAATATAACCAGTTATAAAGCACTGACACTGGAGGCATATCTCAATCTCTCTCTCTCTCTCTCTCTCTGTCTCTCTCTCTGTCTCTCTCTCACACACTCTCGCATGTTATGCATATTAACAATATAACCAGTTATAAAGCACTGACACTGGAGGCATATATAATATTTTTTCTCTCTCTCTCTCTCTCTCTCTCTCTCTCTCTCTCGCATGTTAAACATATTAATAACATTACCAGTTATAAAACACTGACACTGTAGGCATATCTCTCTCTCTCTCTCTCTCTCTCTCTCTCTCTCTCTCTCTCTCTCACACACACACACTCTCGCATGTTATGCATATTAACAATATAACCAGTTATAAAGCACTGACACTGGAGGCATATATAATATTTTCTCTCTCTCTCTCTCTCTCTCTCTCTCTCGCATGTTAAGCATATTAATAACATTACCAGTTATAAAACACTGACACAGGAGGCATATATAATATCTATCTCTCTCTCTCTCTCTCTCTCTCTCTCTCTCTCTCTCTCTCACTCTCTCTCTCTTGCATGTTAAACATATTAATAACATTACCAGTTATAACGCACAGACACTGGAGGCTCCTCCCGTGAATGTTAAACAAACACGTTCATCTTTAAGAAAACTCGACCAGGTTGACGATTACACGCTTAAATCTGTGGCTGTGGAGTCATTAGCACAGTACGACAGGCGCATTAATATAAACCTGTGCTTTGTGCTGATGTCAGAGCTGCTGTTCTGCTTGAGGTTTAATAACAGGAAGAGAACAGAATGTGAACCAAAGCCAGGTCTTTTCAGTTCGTCAGCATTTTTACAGCAATCGCCTCACTTGGCCTCTTTTGTGGATAAAAACAGAGTCAAATATCTCTGCTGGTGTTGTTTTTAATGCTCAGCACTCTGCTAGCCAAGCCGTTACGTTACGTTATGTAACCGCTGCGCTTTATTAGCGTATACTGTACAAGTTGAGATCCAGCAGCGAGTGATGTCCTGGTCGGTGTATTTACTGTTTGCTATGTCAAACATGTACGGTGTAGAATTTCAGAGCCGTGCCGAGTCAGACGGATGTACTTACTCTCCTGTATAACCTTTGGAGGTGGAGTGGAAGGACGCCAGCTCCAAGTTGTTGAAGTACTCCGGTCCCATTTCATACAGCACCTTCTTAAACGAATGGAACTTGCAGTCAGGAGCGTACACGTTGTCCTGATAAACCTACAGGGTGTATAAACAACGTATAAACAAATGATCCAGCCTCCATCTCTCCCCCAGACATCACTCGCCTAATTACTTTCAGCGCTTCACTTTAACTGCTCTCTCCGAGGCTCCGTTCACACGTACGGCGAGTCCCCAGTCATTCCAATGATCTTTCTACCGGTTGCCATAGTAACCATAGTTTATCAGCATTGCTTGCAGCTTAGAACGAGACATTTCTGTATAAGGTTCGGCAGCGTAAGTATATCTGTGTCGTATCGTACGAGATGAAGGAGAAGCGACAGATCACGTGTAGGTGCACCGTGTTCGCGTCTACTTTTAGTCGCTTCATATTTGCATAAACCTTTCACAAAACACATATGCGCATAAACATTTATGCAAATGTGATAAATTGCATATCATGCAAATATAAGCATGCAAATATGATGCTCCATATATTATATGAAACTGGCGAACGACGGTTCTTCGTACAGTGTTAGGATTCGCTGTAGAACAGAATTATCAGGCAGACAGAATTAAACAGAACGACTGACTTTTTTTTCTTTCTTTCTTTTTTTTTTTTAAAATCTCATTTTATACAGCTGAGCAATTGAGGGTTTGGGGACTTGCTCAGTGGCCCAGCAGTTGCAGCTTTGGGATTCGAACTTACAATGTTCTGATCGGTTGTCCAACACCTTAACCACATCCCTGTACGTGTGAACGCAGCACGATCGTTCTGCTTAACGTCAAGCACGAAGAAGCAGGAAAGCCTCAAATCAGAGGAAACAAACAGAAAATCATTACCTCGTCAGCCATAACGAAGAGGTTTTCCTCGTAAGCGAAGTGCAGGACGTCCTCGATACACTTCTTGCTCTGGACCTGGCCTGTTCACGCGGGAGAGTTGAGGATGGAGAGACAGACAGACGAGTACAATCAGTACAAAAAAAATTAGCAGCGACTTGCTACATCTCTACATTTTGTCTTGAACTTGACGTCAACACTGTAATAATGTATTATTGTATTTATTTAATGTCGTATTTGACTTGTACAGATCTATGTGACTACACTCCCTAAAATTTATTTATTTGTTTGTTTGTTTATAAGATTAAATAAAAAATGCATTTAACTTTACATTGCTATAACTTGGGTGAGAACAGATTTTAGGATTTACATTAAAAATGTAACTCCAAACAGATAAAAATTAAACGCATCGTTCAAAAAAAATATATATATATATATATACGTATATATATATGTATATATATATAATCATCATTTTCTACTGCTTATCCGAACTTCTTGGGTCACGGGGAGCCTGTGCCCTATCTCAGGCGTCATCGGGCATCGAGGCAGGATACACCCTGGACGGAGTGCCAACCCATCACAGGGCACACACACACACTCTCATTCACTAACACACACACACACACTACGGACAATTTTCCAGAGATGCCAATCAACCTACCATGTATGTCTTTGGACCGGGGGAGGAAACCGGAGTACCCGGAGGAAACCCCCGAGGCACGGGGAGAACATGCAAACTCCACACACACAAGGCGGAGGTGGGAATCGAACCCCGACCCTGGAGGTATGAGGCGAACGTGCTAACCACTAAGACACCGTGCCCCCATATTTACATATATATATAGTCGTTATTAGAATGTGTTGTCCCACCGGTGGGGTTTCCGGGGTTGATGATGCAGAGGACTCGCGGCCGGCAGTGTTGTTTGGCAGCCTTGTACGATCTGTGGAGCTCGTTAACATCCAGCGCCCAGCAGTTGTCTTCGTCGAGGTAGTAATTGATCTGCACGGCTCCCAGCTCGGCGATGGCGGCGGAGTAAAGAGGGTACTGAGGGATGGGGATCATCACCCCGGTACGGTTATGACCTTCACCAGACACCAGCAGCTTCAGAATGCTCTGCGGAACGAACGCAAATCGGTACGTCGGTGTTTCGGTACTTTATTAGCTGCAGAGGAGAACGAATCGGAACACTTACGCTCCTGAGAACCTGCAGTTAACAATTAAATTCCTGTTCTAGACCCAACAATCTGAATAAAGCTATTCAGTGACATTTCTATGGAAAAAGCGACAGGCTTGAGGCCGATCTCTGGGCAGATCGGTTCATGCTATCTGTATCATGTTGTGACATGTGATAGATATGTCATGGTGGGAGCTTGTGTGTTCTCTCCACATGTTTACAGCATGTTCCCTGAGCTTATATACAGCGTGAGAATCGTACCATGATGCCGTCGCTGGCTCCGGTGCTGAGGAAGATGTTGTCGCAGTGAGCTGGAACTCCCTGATCTCTCTGCTCCAAGTAGGCTGCGATGTCCTCTCGGATACACTGCACCCCCTCACTGGAGCTGTATGCACCTGAGACATCACACACACACACACACACACACACACACACACACACACACACACACACACACACACACACAAATCACTTACTGCTGCAAATCTAGCATGTTTTTATTCACCTCCCACTCAGCACCGTTTACACGATCAATCTGTCATCCTACTGATGATGTGCGGATGGAAATAAACACCACATATTTTAAAGAACAGAGCATTCTGGGTAATAAATATTAATCTGGGTAATAAATATTAATCTGGGTAATAAATATTAATCTGTTTTTTTTTTTGCTTGTTCCTGATTTATTTTAACATTTCACAGTTGGACAAAGATAAAGTATTAAAATCTCTCTGTGGCAAGAAATTAATAAAAAATTATTACACAAAATAAGGACACACTCCACCCCCCCACCCCCATAGAACCATCTATCTGTCTATTCTATTCTGTGACCTTCTTGTACCATTGGTTTTATTTCCCCCAATAATTTTGTCTGTTTCTCACTTCTCTTTTCTTCCCCAGTACAAATTTTATTTACATAGTCTCTCTCTCTCTCTCTCTCTCTCTCTCTCTCTCTCTCTCTCTCTCACACACACACACACACACACACACACACTCTCACACACTCACACACCGATGCTTTGTCCCCCACAGCCCTGCAGGATGCGCTTTGCTCTCCACTTTGCATCTTCGGGGAAACTTGGGCTGTCCATCAGCTCGGGGAACATGCACAGAGCCACCACCTGAAAACACATCAGATGAAAAATGTCATTTACTGCAGTGCTTTAAAAATTTCCCATATTGATAATAAAATATATATAAACAGTTTAATATCGTACAGTACAGAGTAGCATGTGTTAAGATGAAGCAACAGAAAGACGTTCCTGTATGAATCTGAACAACATTTTGGATGGAAAATCAAAGCTGCGATTTTTCCAAACACCCAGTGACGATTCAGACGGAACCCCAAACGAAGAACAATTAAGGACGCGTTAGCTGTTAGCTATTTTGTGCAGAAGGTTAATGGAAAAACAATTACAGCACACGGTTTAAGTCATAAGTAAAGAAAGAAAGATGGATTTTTACTCGAGATTGGAAAGAAGTTGGAAAAACACCACAGGAGGATTGATTGAGAGTCCAACAGGGAACTAAAACCAGAAGAACCTTAAAAGAAAAAGTGGTGTTTAAATCAGGTTTAAAGGTTCAACGTGTTCCAGCTGCTGCCCAGCTGTTGTATTATACGGGATTATGACTGCAGCGATGTGATGAATTAAACAGTTCATTCAGAGATCACGTGTCTGCAACGAACAAGAGCCAAAGAACCGAGCTTCTCTTCTCCCAGTGCCACATCATCGATACTTTCTCACAGACTGAAATTTATCAGAGAGAACATCTGAGCTTACATGTTCTACACACCTTCACCTAACCTCACCTGTCTGAGGAACGTGATTGGCTGCTGTCCCATAGCGTGGGCATCTCCGATGTTGGCTTTGATGACCTCGGTGAAGGGTTTCTTCCCTCCCTGTTAGTCAGAGACAAAAGTGTTCAGAATTAAATGTTCCAGTTTAATAAACACTGTTTACCGAGAGATCACTATTGCTATTACACCACACCCAGATTACAAGCTACACCTGAGGTGGAAAAAAAAGACAGGCGTTTTATTCCTCTGTGCTGTTAAAACATCCCAAAAATCCTACAAGCGCATGCATTAAGGCAGAAAAAAAACACATGCAAAAGGATAAAAGCGCTTTCAGGTTTCTCGTGGAAATGAAAGAAGAATCAATTATTTATTAAAAAAAAAAAAAAATCATTTGATTCTGTATTGACTCTCTGTGGCATCTTCAGCACTTTCTATAGCAACACTACTGGACTGATCTCAAGTGGCTGTGAAGATCAAGCATAAATCATTCGATTCAATTATTTCTTTTTCCCCGCGGCTACGTCGTCGGTACACCTTTTGGAAGCCGTTACACCGTTATACCGCTACGTTCAGGCAGGTGGTTAAGACGAAACTGAAAAACCAAGACAAGAAACAAAAGTAGTGAGTTAACAGAATAGAACGGAAGCACGGAAGCCTTTATTATCACCACATATACATTACAGCACAGTGGAAATCTTTTCTTCACATACCCCAACAGAGGAGGTTGGGGTCAGAGTGCAGGGGCAGCTACGATACAGCACCCTTGGAGCAGGGACGGTTGAGGGCCTCGCTCAAGGGCCCAGCAGTGGCAGCTTGGCAGCGCTGGGCCTTGAACCCCGACCCTCCGATCAACAAACCAGAGCCTTAACCAGTTGAGCCACCACTGTATTGTTACAGTGCAAAGTGCAAAAGTTTGCATCCCCCACGGACTTGGAGTGCAAAAACGTTTATCTTTAAATGAGGAAAAAAAAAAAAGGATCCAAACTGAGAGAAAAGGAAACGGAAATGTTTTGTACAACTAAACAAACCAAATAAATATGTTTAGATTGCAGTTTCGGCCCTGAGCGTCTTCACCACACAAAAGGAAATGAAAACATTTGTCTTTGGGGTTTATTTTCTGTTTTATATATATATATGTTTCATATATATATATGATATTTAAAAAGATTTTCCGGTCACATATTATACATATCGTTTCAGACCTGTCAGAGAAATGAATGAGTGGATCATTAACCTAACAATCTACATCCTTGACCCCATCAGTGCTACAAATCCTCCGTCAGTACCTCGTTTAAGAGTTTATAATAAGAATTCATAAGAAATTCTAGCCTTCCTTCGGGTGACTCGTGTCACGGCGGGAGGAGATCCAGAGAGCACGAGACAGCTGTGTTACGTCACTGCCGTCAGTCCGGTCCAGTAAACACTGGAAAAGTGGGCGTCCGAGAGGATTAAGAGGTTGTCAAGGCCTTCAGAAAAACACCTGCTCTAGTTGAGGGCTAAAAATAAATCCGAATGTTTGTTAATGTTGCAGGCAGCTTACAGACGGACGAAACCAGGCAGCAGAAACACGAGCTGAAAGAAAGCGAGCTCGACTGAACGGTGTGGTTTGTTCTTGTAGTGAATGATTGTCGGTTATCTGGGTCTTTAAAAACACGACTAATGTCTATCAGAATTTACGGAAAAGGTGCTAGAACTACCATCCTGTCAGAACATCCTCAACACCGGCTGTAGTTCGGTATCAGTTCATAGGATGTGGTCCAAATCACCATGTGCACTACATAGTGTACTAATTACTACATTTATGACATAAACAGATATGAAACACTTCGTACATTAACACACGTTATTGAGCACAATTTCACCAACATATGATCAATAAAAGGAAAGATATTTAACAAGATCTGCTTAAAAAAACCCAAATCTGTATTTTAAAGGCCAAATACACAATCTCTCATCTTCTAGAAGGATTTTAAATGTCATAAAAGTTCACTTTGAAATAAATACACAATTATAATTCTGGCATATTTATCACCTTTATTAAGTTAAAAGTATAACGTGTATTTTTAAAACTACTTTACAGTTTTGAATAGTAAAGAATATATTCATTGGGAAACCATGAAGACTGTAATGAAAGACAAAGCAGAAATAGAAAAACTGTCAAACAAGCATATTGTGTCTAAATAAAGCCTGTGTCGATGTTCACTCCACCATGTTCTGTAAATATGGGATTTGTTCCCCTAAAACATACCATCTGGTATCTGTAGAGCGGACATGCTGGTACATCTAAAGGGAGACCCGAGAGCCTCCTGTATATCTAAAGGGAGACCCGAGAGCCTCCTGTACATCTAAAGGGAGACCCGAGAGCCTCCTGTACATCTAAAGGGAGACCCGAGAGCCTCCTGTACATCTAAAGGGAGACCCGAGAGCCTCCTGTACATCTAAAGGGTGACCCGAGAGCCTCCTGTACATCTAAAGGGTGACCCAGGGAGACCCAGAGAGACCACAGAGAAACCCCAGGGTGGCCCAGAGAGACCCCAGAGTGACCCAGAGAGACCCCAGGGTGACCCAAAAGAGATCCCCAGGGTGATCCCAGACAGATCCCCGGGGTGACCCAGAGAGACCCCAGGGTGACCCAAAAAGACCCCAGGGTGGCCCAGAGAAACCCCAGAGTGACCCAGAGACCCCAGAGTGACCCAAAAAGACCCCAGAGTGACCCAGAGAGACCCAAGGGTGGCCCAGAGAAACCCCAGAGTGACCCAGAGACCCCAGGGTG
>NC_062518.1:2180765-2185765 GCF_022655615.1 Tachysurus fulvidraco
TACTTTTAATTGCTTTCACATTTCATGTTGACAATTTATATATATATATATATATATATATATATATATATATATATATATATATATATATATATATATATATATAATAAAATCGCCTGATATTAAAATCATATTCCCTGCTCACTCAAATCAGGATTTGTCGAGCTCACGTTATTTTATGTCAGTAAGAATGAAGCCATTGTTGCAGATATTTAAATACTAACGTTTACTGCTTTTAGAGATTTATTCAAGTTTTTTGACAATAGCTACTCTATAGTCGAGTCAGATGAGAAGGGAACGATTCACTCGTATTCGCCTTTTGTAACCCGGTGAAGGAGCTATTGAAATTTCTAGCTGTTCGTTTATCAAAAGTCGTGAGTCATTTGTTGGCCAGAACTCTAGTCCTTTCCATGGCAAAAAAAAATCACGATCGTTATGCATACGATCATGATCATGATTATCATATGACTCGACTATCGTACAAGCCCAGATATGTCGCACGTACTGAAATTAAAGTGATTCGCAACAGCAACAGGATGCGATGAGTCGCAGTTGCTTGTTTTTTTTTTTTTTTTATTTCACACGTCGTAAAAAATTTAGCACAGAAGTAGTTCTGTATTAGTCAGTGAAGTTTTTAATGCGTTTCATTTTCACTGTTCTTGGAAAGAAGAGGTGAAGAAAAGAAAGTGGTAGAGGTGGAGAGCCACAACGTTATTCCCATTGCAATCAACACCTAAACCATCACCTTGAATAATTGAATAGGCGCAAAGGTTGACGCGAGATCGTTAATAATCGAGATCAGAGTAAATATCTCTAACCCACATGATGCCGTTATCCTGTTAGTGTTGTGCTACCAGGATGTAAAAAGCATTGGAGTGTATTATAAACAGTGTAAACAGCTTTGTTGTTTGTGTTTGTGTGTGTGCGTGGGTGTGTGTGGTCTCTCTTTCTTTGGTTAATCAGATCCCTGTGGCCTGTAAGTCGTGCCCTTGTGGTTATGTCTTCATCAGCCGAAAGCTGCTCCGAGAGCCGCCTGCTATGGGTAATGCCTTTAAAATCTTTTTTCTTAAAAAAAAATACACCAAGAAATTAAGCATTAATGTACATCATATACCTTTCATTTTATTCTTCTTTAAAGTGAGGCTGTGCATTGTATAAATGCTGTATAAATAAAACCCATAATGTTTCGATGTATAAACGACAGACGGTTCCTATTCCTAAGCTTAATGTTCTACAATCTAATGTATAATAATGTAAACAGAATGCTTTTGTTTTCCTCTGGTGTGTGAAGAATATTTGCATTCAATTACCATTTATTTGGAGACATTTTGGTCAGAAATGAGATATTTAAAGTATATAATTTCCCCCGAACCTTAGAAGAAGGCTTAATTAGGGTTTAAGGTTTCATTTCTGATAAGAATTTCTGGTGATTAAGAGTTTGATTTGATTTTTTTTTTTGTTGGAAATTTTTGGTGTTGAGCTTCTAACACTTTTGTGGACAGTTTAAATCTGCACTGAAATGATTTACGGGACGTGTAAACAATGAATCATTTAAAGCTTCTGGCAAAAGTTTCAAGCGCTTATAAGACAAAAACATATTTTGTCGTGTTCTTAAGATCTGCCTTTACAGAATCCTTGATTAGTCTCGGATCTAAAGAATCTGTCTCTAACTTGAATTTAATTCTAATCTAAATGTCTATAAAAGAAATTTATTTCTTCCTGATCCGATCCGATCCGCACGGGGCGTGTCCGATTGCGTAACGATCGGATCTTCTGCCGGAGAAGAAGAGCCTGTAGGAATGACAGTGATCTGGCTATTACATCATTCGCACTTTTTTTATTACTCATGAACGTTGTGCTCACGATTACATGAGGAAATCGGCTTTGATTGTAGTTTGTGTGACTCGACTGCTGATGTGAGGTCAGGAATGAAGTTATTTTAGTTGCTCTGGCTGCAGCGAAGGTGCAAATTTCTTCACTTTACCCCAGCAGCATTGTTCACATTCTCACTTGCATGTCTTATTTATATCTTTGGGATCAAAAGTGACAAGTGAAAAGCTCTGATTGTACGTTCAGAGGATCTTGACTAAGAGTCAAATTCCAGCTTTCAGCAGGTTTAAGAGGTTTTTTAAATCTCGAAAGCTTCAAAGTGTCTGTGAGTCGAGACGCGGCATTCGTTTGTTAGTTTCTTCGGTCAGTTGCTTCGTTTATGATGCGACACTGTCGATTTCTGTAGACACGAACGAGCGACACGCCACACGACTGCGGCGAGCACACGGCGGCCATCTTGCATACTCCGGTATAAATCAGCTTTATATCATGTGCATCATTCTGATCGGTCGATCAGTTTTCGGTCAGCATCGACATCAGAGCTACGGAATAAAGCCCCGCCCACTTCGAATTACTCAGAAGAAAAGAACAGTAAAATTAAAAGCATAAAAAGAACAACTCCTTTTCTTTTTGCAGTGATAAAGTCTCTATAGAAGCGACAGATCAAAGTAATGATAGAAGCATAAAATTATTTTAAAAAATTCTACAAATATTTATTTAATTTTTTAAAATAAATCTGTTAAAAGATTAATCGTGAGTTTTTAGACTGCGTTTAGTTCAGTGGGACATTTTGTTGACGACAGTTAATGAAACCTTTTTCCTGTTAAATCTCTCCTCAGAACGTCCAACACGGAAAAAAGGACGGTTCGTCTTTCACGACGCCGTCGAGTCGAATCGAGTGCGAATGCTAGAATAAACGCTATTTAATATGCGAACTAAGTCTGTTCCCTCGGATGTATCTGTATGTGGAAATGATTACGGCCGCTTTAATGACGTTCGGCTTCCGAGCGACGCATAAAAAATACAATTAGACTCAAATTAAGCGAAATGTCCCATCGTGCCATGTGACTTAATGAGCACTTACATGATATGAAGGAGTTCATTGTTTAAAAAAAACGCTAGCTTAAAAAAAACCCCCAATAAAACCAAGTGTTCCCTGGTGTAGTTAATAGTGCGGCGCTGACTGGGTTGTTATCGCTGTGTGAACTGAACACGGTGTAAATGAGAAGTTTCCTGGTCAGCGGCGTAAATGCAGGATTTCGAGCGACTCCGCAGTGACTTCTTGCTGAAATTGCTGTTCGCTCCAGAGAGTAACGTCGAGTGGAAAAGGGGGGGAAGGGCGCACTAATTCACTAATTCCTGCATGAAAAATGCTCTCTTCTCCTCCCTTCTTCCCGCTCTTTTCTCCTCCCTCCATTCCGCTCCCCCCCCTTTCTCTTTCTCTCTCTCTCGCAACCTTTCTCTGTCTCTCTCTCTCTCTTTCTCCCTCCCCTTCTTTCTTGCTCTCTCTGTCTCTCTCACCATCTCTGTCTCTCTTTCTCTGTCTCTTAGTCTCTCTGTCTCTCTCTCTCTCTTTCTCTGTCTCTCTTTCTCAGTCTCTCTGTCTCTCTCTTTCTCTGTCTCTCTTTCTCTGTCTCTCTCTCTCTCTCCCCTCCCTCCCTCCTCCACAGCAGCAGAGCGTTTAGGCCTCACAAGCCTCATTAACTTCATTATGACGTTATATTATATAAAAGCAGGAACTCTGTCCTGTTGGTCTCGTTACCATTAACTGTACCGGATTTACCCGAGAGGTGAGGATTCATTTCATGGACATGTTTTCAGATGTATAAATTGCAATTAATTAAGTATTATGTCCATGGAAAGTATCCTCACGTCACATGATCATCACTCTAATATGGATCTGTGTGTGTGTGTGTGTGTGTGTGTGTGTGTGTGTGTGTGTGTGAGTGTGTGATTGCAAAATGCAAAGCCTGAATATATATTTATAAAATAGTAAGTAAGAAAATTCACGTGTTCCAAGCTGTTACTATGGAAACGTGCGGATAACGTATCCATCCCGTTAACATCGGTCATAATTCGCAGCCGTACATCATCAGCTACATAAAAGGGCAACAGAATCTGCATGATAAAGCGGCGGGTTTTCTCTTTCTCTATCGAATTGATTTGCATTATTATTTGATCTTCAGTCATTTTTTTTTCATCGCACGCTCATCACGATTAAAAGATTCGTTTGTTTCACGCTTTCAAACGTCCGAGGACGTTTTATGATGCGTGATTAAAAAAACAACACCACACACACACACACACACACACACACACACACACGCACACGCACACAAATTAACCAACGCTAGGCTTTGTCACTGTTCCGGGCGTTTAGCACACGATTAATTGTCACGTACGTAATTAAGACAAATGATTTAATTGTAGTTGATGTTGGTTACTTTAGGTTTCTAATAGAATTTGTCAGTAATGAACCTGAAAGAATTTGAGCCTCGTGTAGAATTCGGTCCAGCAGTTCGTTGTCCGTTGCTCGGACCACATCCAACAGAACAATTGCCATCTTTACAGAGTTTAATCGCTCTTAATTATACAAAAGAAACAAATGATAATGAGGATAGTGAATAATGGACAAACACGCCGTCGTTCGGACTAGAACGCGGCTCAAAACGAGTAATTAAAGGAGAACGAATCTAAGAAAAAAAACAAATCCGAGTGACGGGTTACGTTCACATTTGAGGTTTTTGTTTCTTTTCGGCTCAGATCTGTCTGTCCTGACGGTTCAGATTCATAACAGGAAGTGATGCGTGTCTGCCTTTAATATGAACGTCTGCTGAAACGCCATGCATGCGGATGCACGTCAGATTCTCCGACAGTTTATTGGAACGCCGCTGGCTCGGGTTTCTTCTAGTTTTTCTCGAATCGATATCCATCCCCCAAATATTAAGCACTTCCTTAATTTCTCCTTCATGGGGGAAAAACCCTGATGTTCTGGCAACCATTCACAACACGTCAAGACAAACTAGATTTAATTCAGTTCGAATTTATCTGTATCACGCTTTTAACAATAGACATTGTCTCAAAGCTGCTTTTAGAACATAAGAAACATAATACAAAAAGTTTCATATTATATAAAAGTTCCAGATTAATATTAGACGTATACCTATAAG
>NC_062518.1:2190765-2213265 GCF_022655615.1 Tachysurus fulvidraco
ACATTTACAATGTATTAAAGGAATATTTAGGCCAAAATATATATATATATATATATATATATATATACACAAATTAGTATAGCTAAGACTTCTTGATTGTTTAAGGTGAAAGGAATGTTAATAGCTACCAGTTTAGCATGAAAACACACCATTTAGCGTAGCAGGGCTACTTTTACATCTGCACAGAAAACATCCATATTAAATATATATATACAGTATATGAAAAAAAAATTTAGCTGTATTGTTTCGGTCAACCGTCAATCATTAGGCCACGCCCCCTTCTTGTGTGTGATGGAAGGTGGTCACACAGTGTGAGAAACATGCAGTTGCACAATGCTTAACTGGAGGCTTTATGCTTTCCTTTCACATTTCACACACAACATTGTTCAGCTTCTTGTATTATTATTATTATTATTATTATTATTTTTTTTTAATTGTTATTCTTTTTTTTGTTGTTTTTTTTACTTTAAAATGCAACAAATGTGAAGCGTCGAATTTCAGGTCCTGTTTAAATCTTGCAGTAATGAGCTTTTCTGGTTACGATTACAAGTGTGGACCTGACTGGAGATCCTCCAGAGGTCTTGGGTGAGCGATTAGATTTGGTCTTATAGTGTGTGTGGCTGCAGCCACAGAGAGTGATGACCTAAAGAAGAAGCCACTACTTGGGCTTAGAAAGCCCCACAGCGGACAGAAGGAGCTCCACAGTGGACAGAATGATCCCCTGCTTGGCCAGAGGAAGCCTCTCAGAGGAAGAAGCCCCTGCTTGGCCAGAGGAAGCCCCACATTGAACCTGACAGATAATTTAAGGTGTAAACAGGACCGTACTGTACGGAGTTCTTCATCCAGGTCACAGATCTAAACGTCATGTTTATCAGACGCCGTCTGTGTCTCTCACACCGAGCTTGTCGTAAACTGATCGACGACTCCTCTCTATTTATTTCGGACGTCCCCGTCAGCCGTTCTGCTTTGTAAATGCAAACGATCCAAAAGTATATTGGGTCTCTGAATATAACGCCGGGGAACGAACTTTATTTATTGGTGCTTTTCCGCTCTAATTTAAGGTCATCTTTTATTTTATGCACCACCACTTTTGTTATAATTAATGTTTATTTCACGAAGGGTTAAAAGCGAAAATGTGTAATAATCATCACAACTTTATTAAACATCAGAGGGGAACATCGTCTGCAAATCTGTTGGTTTTTTCAAAGGGAAGAAAAAACATTCATTTATCTATGATCATATTATATAGATATATTTATCTCCTGCTCTCTCTCGCTCCTTCTCTCTATCTCTCTCTCTTGCTCTGTCTCTCTCTCTCTCTCGCTCCTGCTGTCGCTCTCTCCCTCCTGCTTTCTCCCTCCTGCTCTCTCTCTCCTGCTCTCTCTCTCTCTCTCTCCCTCTCTCTCTGTGTGCTGTAGTTCACCTGTAAATGTTCCAGTTCCCTTTCTTTCACGCTCTGATGTAAACTGTCGTCTCTTTCTCTCTCACATGAACATAAGAACCGAAAAAGTCATTTCAAAACCTCGCTTTCCGCATGATACTGTAGAGTGAAAAAGTTTGCACACCCTTAGAACTGCCACTGAGGTATTTGGTCTCTTTCTCAGAATCGCTGTTTGTCACTTCTTCTTTATCTGGTACTAGATAAAGAAGACAAATATAATTTGTGGCGTGGTATTTTATTTGGTTTCACAGAACGCCTTTACAGGCCACGCCCACCTCTCTTTCAGTTCCCAGATCAGCCGAAGAGAGTCATTTTTCTGTTTAAATAGTCTTCAGGGTTTATACAGAATCAAGAACCAGTGAAATGGCTTTTGAGTCAACCAAAAAAAAAAGGAAAAGAAAATATGTATCTGAAACGAAACCTTATAAAGCACGTGAGATTCCTGCATGTGTGTTTTTGTATTCAGGGATTTGATTCATGACCACATGCTGCCATAACAGGGCATCCTGAATCCAAATGATGTCCTCTACACATACTGGGCTGAAACTGCAGTGTTTTTCTGTTTTCTTTAATAACCACAAGGTTGTGACTTCAGATATCAGGTGCCACTTTTTTTGGCACAAATCTCCTTCCGTCTCCACTGCGCTGTGTCGTTTATCTCCGAACCCCTTATCAGTAACCGACGTACAGAAATGTGACCTTATCTCTGATAAAACTGAAAGAGATTTAGCTCTGTAGCTCTTAATAATACAGGGCTATAAACAAGGACTTATGGGAGATGGTTTGTTTAACTTTGGTGTTTGAGCGTGTTATTGTGTTTAGTAAACTTTACCTGGGTGTGAAGAGAAGCGAGGAAGGCTTGTGTTAGGATTTGTATGGACGGGAAAAATGACTCTAAATAGTACAAAGTTTGGTGTCTGGATGGGAGGGGTAGTTATTTCTAGAGTTCAGTTTGTCTAGGAAATGATTCATGGTACTAATAATGGGATTCAGACAGCTTAAACCAGACAAAAACATTTCTAACTTTTTATTATATTATTAGCAGATATTAATAAAATATATATTTTGACCATTTGTGATATTTTGGATGATGAAGGATTGTGTAAAAGTTTGAAACCTCCTGCACTCCACTATATGACTTAGGCGGAACTGCTGTACAAACCCTGTTCAATCATGACAATGTCCCTGTACACTAAGCTCCCTGAGCTCCATGAAGACATGGTGTGGAGGTGAAGGTTGGAGTGAAGAACTCGAGTGTCCCTGACTCTGACTCAACACCACTCCACACCTTTGGGATGAACTGGAACTGGAATCTCCTCAACATCAGAGTCTGATCTCACCGATGCTCTTGTAGCTGAACGAACACAAATCCACACAGACACAGTGGAGCAAAGTGTGGAGAATGATTCTGGATCGAGATGTTCAACAAGAAGATATGAGTGTGATGTTCGGGGTGCACAAACTTTTGGCAAGGTTTTGTGTCTCATAGATTATTCATCCATTCAGCATTAGTAAGTGCTTTGTCATGGTCATGGAATATCTGGAGTCTGTAACGGGAACACCAGGCGTGAGGCAGGAATCCACTCTGGATGAGCAACATGAAACTCAACACCGACAGTAAGCTCAGGATCACAGCAAAGACACTGGAAAGTGCTCAGTACTCAGTACTCAGTACTCAGTACTCAGCACTTCCTGAAATTAGAAATACAAATAAATATGCCCCTAAAAGTCTATATAAATGCACTTGCTTGCTTACAGTGCAATTGTGTAAAGATGTTTACAGGAAAAAAGCAGACGTTAATAGGGAAATAAAGTTGTAAAGTGCACATTTGCATTTCAAATAATAACCTGTATTATAATTCGAACACAATAAATGTAAGATCATCTCTGCTATTATAAATAACCACAAACGCAGTGAGGGTTGGAATGGGGATTTTCCAACATGACTCAATGCGGTGTGTGTGTGTGTGTGTGTGTGTGTGTGTGTGTGTGTGTGTGTGTGTGTGTGTGTGTGTGTGTGTGTGTGTGTGTGTGTGTGTGTGTGTTTGTGCTTTTATATATTTGTGTGTATGTGTGTGTGCTTTTACATATTTGTGTGTGTGTGTGTGTGTGTGTGTGTGTGTGTGTGTGTGTGTGTGTGTGTGTGTGTGTGTGTGTGCTTTTATATATTTGTGTGTATGTGTGTGTGCTTTTACATATTTGTGTGTGTGTGTGTGTGTGTGTGTGCTTTTACATATGTGTGTGTGTGTGTGTGCTTTTACATATTTGTGTGTGTGTGTGTGTGTGTGTGTGTGCTTTTATATATTTGTGTCCCTGTAAGGGAAGGAATATCTGACAGTTTTGACCTTGTGAGGACTTTTGGCTGATCCCCATAAAAACAATTAAACAAAGAACCACATATTTTCCTTTAAGTTACTGAGATTATGGTTAGAACAAGATGTCAATGCAACCTAGATTTAATGAAGCATTATGTTAAAGAATGCTCAGTCCTCACAAAGGTAGTAAGACAAAAGTGCGTGTTTAAGCCCGTTTATTTGCATACGGCTCTCACGTCCATCAGAAACACAGCAGGATCTCAGAGACACACTCTTAACCCTTCTGTTCTGTTCCAGTCTTAATGTCACAGTGAAAGATTTCTGCCATGCTAGCATTTTATACAGTATGTATGAAACTATCTGCTTGGGTGAACGCCTCTGATTAAAGATAATACAGAGATGATCTAACCCCAAAATATCAGCAGGAAATAAATCTGCATTAAAAAGGCCTTGATTGCCAACGAGAGCCAAACAAAAGAGATGATTTTTATGTGCATCCCAAAGAAGCTCCCAGCATTCCTTCTGTCTATTCTCTCGCTATCAGTAAAAGCCCTGAGCTTATAGGAAGGGACTTTATTTTCATCAGTATGTTAATATTTCTCATCATTGAGATAAATAATGCATCGCTTTGGATATACGACATTTTTGCTATCCAACGTGATGACTCTGCACTGGCAAACAAGGGAAAAAAGAAAAAAATCAAACATCCACATCACACATTAATCTTAATAAATGAAAATCTTAAACCTGACTCGTGGGAAATATTTCTCATTTCTTCGTGAGAGGATGACGAAACACTCCTTAGTCCTTGTGTACATTCTAGCAGGAAATGCTCTGATTTATATTCATGGCTTTGCTCCATCATCTTTATGAATAATATACACTCTCGTGCTCTGTGGCCTGGGGATGTGGAGGAGACACACACACACACACACACCTACATGCCTATGTCTGTGTCATAAATCAACCTCATTTAATTAAAATTGAGGTTACACAATCATTCTCAGTGATGAAATGATATATAGATGCTTATTAGAAGACAATCTCTGTACATCTAAACTAACCAAATAAATGATGAAAATAGGATAGATCTTAAAAATACTGTTTTCAGAAACACATCACTCCACGATTGTCTACATTTTGGAAAGTAAGACATTGTTGTGTACATCTGTTATTTATTTTCAGCCCAAAATTATTCCTTTAAATAGTCATTCATTCATTCATTCATTCAACCATTTATTTATTTATTTATTTATTTATTTATTTGCTTGCCGTTTCTAATATCTGCTTTATTTATTTATCTATCTATCTATCTATCTATCTATCTATCTATCTATCTATCTATCTATCTATCTATCTATCTATCTATCTATCTATCTATCTATCTATCTATTTATTTATTTATTTGGCCACTAGATGGCAGTCAAACACTAAAATTGATGTCTGATATTTTATCCTCAGAGACGTTATTATGAAACCACAATATAAAGTTTTGCGTGTTTATATATATATTTTTTCAGATGCGGTCCTGTAAAAGAACAGAGCTAGAAGTAAATCATGTGCTACACATTAAATACATCACTCAAACTTTATGAAGAATACTCACATTCTGTCTTTGAACGAATCGGTTCATTTGGACGACTCTTTTAAATGAATGAATCATTCTTGTTCACGTCGTGATTTTTATTCATTTAAATCCCACCCACTGTGAAACACGTGACGGCTTCGAGAGTCTTCCAGTTTCCTGCAGTAGAGAGATAATTCAACGAAAACTCCCTTGACATTGAGTATAAAGGAGGTCAGTAGACCTTCTGAGTCAGAAAGAATCGGTACACATTTATATAACAGTATATGCATTCGGTTCGCAGTCCACTTTTCAACAAGGAAGAGAAAGAAGACTAGTTACTAGTTAGATATGTAAAGAAAAACACTTATTGGTGCCACCTACTGGTGTAATGATGTAACTTAAGGAACGAATCAGTGAAAGAATCATTTTGGTGAACAGAATCAAAAGATTCGACTCACTGGGATTACGATGGCAGTGTTGAACATTAAACCTGATTATAAATTATGCAGGAAAGGTTTTAGCATCCAGTGACACAACGCAATATTGAGCATGTGTTGTTTGGGCTCATGTTTTTTTTTTACTGCGTACTGATTTCTGCTCATCACTGGCACGCAACCACATAAACAGTCACCCAGCAGGAGCTGAGAGAGAAGTCACTGAGATCCACCTCACTTTCAGAGAAATCACTCATGGCACAGATCTGTAGCCTGGCACACTTAATGTACCACCTGCAATGTCAGGAACAACAGAACGTCACTCTGAGAACACACTCTGTCCCAGAAAACACACTCACACACACACACACACACACACACACACACACACACACACACACACACACACACACACACACACACACACACACATACACACACACACACACACACACACACACTTAATTATTAGCCTGTTAACACTTTAGACCAGGCTGCAGTATTTACGGTGGCACCTTGAACAACAATACACCCACAAACACAAACCTTACACTAGCAACAGTGTCTCTAAGCTACTTTTCCTATCAAACACACACAGCTGGCAGCTTTCCATCCTTCTGCTGATCCCCAGGCAAATATTATCTCTTGCAGCATGAGAGACCGCAAACGCTCCTCTCTGAGCAATATTAACCATTTCCTATCTATTTTATACTACTTCTGGCCCAATTAAGCACCAACAGGACCTACTTGACCTCTGTGTCCTTGTGTTACAACTTTAGCATCTTCAGCCGTTATAAGAACTAATTTCTCTACTACAACTGTAGAGAATTCTGTAGTATATATATCGTTATGTAATCACGTGCAAGAAAAGCTCCCTGCTTTCTTTCTTCCCTAAAATGCTGTTAAGTGCATCATGCTGAGATGTCACGGAGGAGCGTACACCTGGGATTCAAACTGCAACAGCAATTGTGTCTAATTTGTGTCAAACAGTCTTAAAGGACCTGTCAGTGATTTATAGTGCAATTCATCCATGGAGCTCTGACAGACTCTGACATTCCTCCAATCAGAACAAGGAGGCGTCTCTAAATACCTGTCAGTCATGTTTCCTGTGGCTTCACAAAGTGCCAACTCCTGTTATTCTACACTGGACAACATAGATCTTAAATCCTAAAGAATTTTTCTGTTTGGTTTCTAAACCAGTTTGTCTTCGGTTTGTCCGGTTGGGAAAAGGTAGAAGTTTTGTGTGGAACTTTACAAGAGGGTTCGGTTTCCAAAAGTATTTACAAATCTAGACTTGTGAATCAGTGGATACTCTATGTTTATGTTATGACAGTTATCCTGATCGAAGTTTCCAAAGAATTGATGGGAATATATAATATTCTAATATATTCAGTACATATTGAAAGTTAATATTTTTATATTTGAATGAAATTGTGGCACAGAAGCCTTTATTATCCTCACATATACACTTACAGAACAGTAAAATTCTTTTGTTTTTTTGGCAGTGCTGAGGTTTGAGCCTCAATCCTCCAAGCAAGAACCCAGAGCCTTAACCGCTTGAGTCCCTGTTTAATTTTTTTAAATTATTACAAAAATACAAATTTACAGTATATACTGTTCTAAGAGATCTAGGATAAATGCAAAATTGAATAACAGAGTGTTTTGCTAAAAGGGCACATTCAATCTCTCTCTCTCTCTCTCTCTCTCTCTCTCTCTCTCTCTCTCTCTCTCTCTCTCTCACACACACACACACACACACACACACACACACACACACACACACACACACACACACACACACACCTTGCATATATGAATGGTGTCATTCATACAATGTGTAAAAATAAAAAATACTAAACACATACAGATAAATAACTATAGTAAAGTTTCTCAAACACATGTAAAGTGTGGCACACGGTTCCTGGTTTCAGCTCAAGTTACTGTCTTTGTGGAGCTTTGCATGTTCTCTTTGTGTCCGTATCAGTTTCCTCCATGTGCTCTGTCTTGACTGGCTTTACTAAATTGCCTTTGTGTTAATGATTTGATCACATCCCAGTGCTCGTTTCCCAGCCTGGGCAAGTCCCTGTGCTCCTGCTTCCTGGGATATTATCCGGATTGACTGCACACTTGACCAGGATAAAGTGTTTACTGAAGATTAATGAAAAAGAAGAAGAAGAAGAAGAAGAAGAAGAAGAAGAAGAAGAAGAAGAAGAAGAAAAAGAAGAAGAAGAAGAAGAAGGAGAGAAATTCAGGGTTAGTCAGGAGCTCATCTCCTCTGATGACAGCGTCTGGGCTGTTATCTGGGCTGTATGAGAGTTTGACGCATCACATCACAGCTTGTTGACCGTCATCCCAAAATAAAGGAATATTCCTTTTATAATAAAGGAAATATGAACGTGTTCCTGTACAATTTTACAATTATAAAACAATGTAGTGCTCCTGACACACTATGAGAGAAACCTGTGAGAACACGTACAGTCACTTTATCCCTACTTCAGACCAGAGAGCCTCGTCTGTCCTGTCCTGCTGTCAGATCTGCGGAAATAAACCGCACTCAGACCTTTTCCAGAGGACAGTTCCGATGTATTAAAACAAATCCGGACCCCGTTAACAAAACATGACCCGACATTTTTAGCATAGCGGACTAATCTCAGACAGCTGTTATCTCTGTGCAGGAAGTGCTTTGGGCCCGGTGCCGCGTCGGAGAGGCTCTTGTATCAGGAGGGGTGCAAACATAAACAAAGGGAGAGGGGCAACAAAGACAGAACTCTTTTAGGGGTCCAGAAAGATTGATGCCCCTCCAAGAGCCTAGGTTTAACTAATGCCCTGTTGTGATCTTCAGTAAAGACATGGACATGGGGACATCGCTGTACAAATCTCTGCTCCTCAGCACCGGCGGGTTCAGCGTGTCTGACTACATCCGCAAGTTTACGGTAATTACATGCAGTCTTTCCCTTTTTTAACACGATTTGCATGACACACGAGGCATGATGCCATCGAGCACAGAGTGTGCCTTATGCAGATGGAGCCTTTCAGCACCAGATAATGACAGAGCTTTAGAACAGCGCGTTCGGTTATTCAGGCGAATTCAGGTCCGGTGTCCGGTGTGACGGTGACGTAACAATGAAAGATGAACAACCCGAAAAAGACTTCACATATATGCAAAAAAGGTGGTTTGTGAAACGTCAGGATTTGCATTTAAATGAAACAAGATGAGGGTGGAAATATAATAAAAATATCAAACAAAGCTCACCTTTTTTTTGCTGGAGCTGTCTTGAAAATGTTCTATTTCAGGCACTTTATTGATATTTTATAGCCGCTGCTTGATGTGATACCGGAGCAACGATGCCTTTGCTTTAACTTTCATCTAGTCTTTGTTTTGCCGCTTTAACTTTGCCTTCTGCCGCTCCTGAACCATGAATCATCCTCAAATATAAATATAAATATAAATATATATTCATATGGATGAGTAAATGTTCGCTTTAGGTGCATGACCTTGCAATGAGCAATGACTTTGTGCTATTTGAGTTTTCAAGAAAATGAATCATAGTTACTGGATTTCTTTCCTTACTTAACTAAAAGAAAAAAGAAGACCAACGTGCTAAAATGAGGGAAAATAGTAAATGACAAGCATTGTATGGAAGTGAAATGTAATTAGTTCGTTGTTCTGAGTCTCTGAGTGTATGTTGCGCTGTTGTATGCTGCCATGTCATGTATCCCAGGATGGACAGAAGTCCCCTTAAACAGAGATGACGGTATACACTGTTACCACACAAGGCAAACTGTTGCTAAGGACAAACAGCGGGACTTCGTCCGTGTCGTCCGAGTCGTCCTGGGCCACGGAAAATCCACCCCAGCACGTCCGTTAGAGCATTTTGAATGTTGGAGTGTGAATATCTGTGACAGGATATTATCATACACACCGGTTATTATGCTTGATCATAATGCATTCATGAGATTCTGCACATGACTGACCTTTTGCATAATGCATGAACGTAATGCATTCTCACTGCTGGTCATGTTTATTTATTTTACAAATATGTTGCTTACAGTGCACACCACATTCATGCTCATAAGTCCTGAATTATCTTCACTTCCTCGCTTATGCTTTTGCCACAGCAGGTTTAACCGAGACAGCTTTATTCTTTGCTAGTACTCTTTAATTATTCATAGTACTTCGTAGAACCTTCATAAGCTCTTCCTGCATGCTGATATTACACCTGAGTCAATCGACATAGATTTATGTTGACATAAGCTTGTGTTAAAACACTTTCCAAACGAGTTGCGATTATGTTTGTTATATGTTATATAACATCTATGTATTCAATTATATTATTGTGTCATAGCACTGTTATGACCTTGCACTAAATGCTAGATAGTAAATAGTTATTTACATAGACACAAGAGTCTGTAATTGGAGTGTCATTGCATTGTTATAAATATCTTATAAGCAGAGGTCTACCATAATATACACATTGCTGTCATTATTGTTATGGGTTTACATGAAAATGTTATAAGGGTTTAAATCATACCTACGTCACCTAAAGGATAGAGAACGTCACAGCTACACAGTTCTGTATTTATGGCATCATGACATTGTTCTAAATGGTTTTAGAAGAGTGTATTCTTTTAGAAGTATGCTGTACATTGAGATACAATGTCATTTGTTATAACGTTGTAACATAAGTCAGACTGGAGAATATCATAATGGAATGTTATGTCAACCTCTCCCTTGAATCAAAGGTTATAAATGGCTTTAGTTGACAAGAAAATTGTCATTTAGGCTATAACTATTTATTCTGGTTCAGGTTAATTGTCATGAAGCGTTTATGTAGGGGTTATGTAAAGCTTATGCAAACCTAACACCTACTGTATCACAATGGAATGCTAAGCTCTCCTTTGACTGAGGAGTTATAAATGGTTATAAGACAGTATACAATTATACAAAGGTACAAGTTTGAAAAAAAAAGAAGAAGAAAGAATCAGAGCCAGCCATAGAATGTGTCAGTAAAGCTATAAATGTTTATACCAGTTTATGTCAATGATCATGAAAAGCTTATGAAGGGGTAATGAAAGGCTTTTTTTATACCTATGAAAAAAGTCAACCGGTTATGGTCATTTTATGTAGGTTATAAATGTTTATGAACTTTTTAATAAGGCTATATTTTAGGTTTTACGCTTAGGTAATTTTAGGTTATAAGGTTTATGTCAAATGTCATGAAAGGCTTGCCCAGGGGTTATGTAGGGCTAATGTAGAAAAGTCTAGGAAAGTGGGGCAACAATGGAAAGTGTCACTAAGGCTATTAATGTTTATTCAGGATGTTGTCAGTTGTCAAAGTTTATGTAATGCTTATGTAATCATCATTAGACCCAAGTACAAATAAAACTGTCAGTAAGGCTATGCTTATTGTGGATTATATCAGTTGTCCTGAAGGGCATATATAGGGCTTATGTAGCCTTATAAACACTGTCCATCATGTTTAAATGTTTAATAATTTAATGTATTGTCATGCACCATATTTTATTATTTAACCATATATAATAAACCAGAGTTTATTATTACACCTGACAGCTTTATAGATTTACAGCTTCAAAAGTCATCGAGATCGAAGGTCAGTTAAATTGTTTTGTCTCTTCTCCTCCAGCTGAATGTGTCCCACTGACCTCGACAAGTCGTGTCAAGGTTCTGAGTCGCTGTCGTGTCGGCCAGCTCACCGCGGTCGTAGGATCGTGTTTCTTTCCTTCGATCCGTTCATGTTAACAATGTTGTGTCATCTGACGTTAATATGAACGTTGCTTGGTTTTTGTCTCACTCAGAACGTTATATGAGAAACACTTTAAAAACATCTGGAATCCAATTATTGCCACATGTGATGTTTTCTTTTGAAACCTGCACACAGTTTACTGATAACGTTCTCCGCTTGCTAGGGAATTCGAGTGGAAAAGTCCATTCAGCGTTAGTAATTATATGTTTATTCATTTTTCGGCTACTTAGACTTAGATATTAATGGTTAACCTCATTTCATTGGCTGGAATGAAGAGATGTCTGCGCTTCTTTCTCCTATTCATAGTCTCCTTCATCGCATGTAAATGTGTGGACAGCCACAGCTGAGGTGAGGAAATATCCATTTATGAGCCGACTCGCTGCCAGCCCCGTATCCTCCATGCTCCCAAACACTCTGGCTTGCTCACACACCCGTGCATACAACGTGCGAACTGGGAAATTGAGTTAACACCAACTCGTAATGATGAATTCCAACCACTATAAATGCTCTCTGTGGAAAGGTTCCTGACGGAGACGCATTCCTGCGACAGAAAGTAAAGCACCTTTCTACTTCTCGTCCGGTACGTAACACGGATCTATAGAGTATGCTCGTGACCTGGCAACAGTACAGGGTGGAAAACCGTATTCTCACTGGGGGAAGGATTTATAAATAAAGCCCCCTGGCAAACATGTGAGACATGAGTGTGTACAAAAGGCTTATTAACTCCTGCACTGTTGTATGTATGCGATGCAGTGGGTGTGACAGTTTTATGATTCCATACAGTCTGGAGACAGATCCTGAACCGTTGCAGTTATTTATGAACTTTCCATGTTGTGAAATCCTTGTGGAAGTTTCAGCGTCATAACAGATATGTTATTGAAGTTATTGAACTTTTTTTTTGTTTTAAAACAAACGTAATAATCAAATTACTTTGTACTTTGTAAGATAGTCAGCATCTGATTTTACGTTACACTTGGAAACAGTCCTGATTTTGGATCTTATAGTGATTAAGATCAGGATCAGGATCAGGATCCTGGCCTGGTTTTTTTCATGGAGACCTGGCAACCTTGCAGGCCAGCTAGCAACAGCACACAGTGAAGGTTAAACATGTACACAAGAAGCCACTGTTAAAGTCTTGTGCAACTGCCCTGTTATGTATACATAGTGGAACAACACATTGGCCAACAAGGTCTGATTGCTAGAAGTCAGGTCTTTTTCAACCAGAAGGCTGAATAAAGTCTCCGAGTCTGTTGACAAGAAATAATCATGATAATCAACAATAATCTCCAGGAATTTCTACAAACACAAACCCTTAATCATCTGTGCCATGCAAGAACATTACATACTGTGCTGTTTCATCTCACATCCTGTGTGCGTTACTGCACAAACAAACCAACCACATTTTCACTGTGCTATGATTTTCCGCCTGTACTGTATTGTGATTGCGAAAAAGCTTTTGGTTTAGTTGTCAGTTGTTTGTTTTTTTCTTTCTCATGCAATGTTTCCCTGGCAGGAGGCAGCATGATTGAATTCTTTGTTCAAACAGGGAACACATCTTACATTCCAGTTCACGATTAATCTTCATACCGGTGTCCGGTGGGGTTTATTTTTACAAGAAGAGTCAAACCAAAGTCAAGGCACGATCCAACCAACAGACCACAAAGCATTAAGCAGATTTGGATCGATCCGTCTGTAAGCAAAGCGGTGAAGAGTACAGACAGACCACAGTACACCATTCCAACTAATTTGGTCTGACTTTGCATTTTCTGACTTTTTGGCTGTTCATAGAAGGTCATTCCTCAGATGTATGCTTGTCAACAGCATCTGTTGTGTTGAATTTAAACGTTTTGGTGACGTCAGGGGACTGCTGGAACTTTGGCAGCTCTAGACCCTATATAAACACGTTCGAACAGAGTGAGCTCCATGGAGTGGAATAGAAAAGGGGGAGGGAAAAATCTAAGTGTCGCGATAAGATACCAGAATGGAGGTGTTTATTTAAGTGGTGTCATGTCTCTGACACGTACTGACACCATTCTGGACGAGCTGCTTTTTCTGTTTTGGTTGGATGCACGACGAAGCCTTAAGAGGGGTAAGATAGGAGGAACCGAAATAGCTGTTCTGATAACTTTTGGACAGTTTGACCCAAGGATTAGTACGCTTCTTTGTCTTGCTCCTGAGCTGCTATACTGACTGCGTTTCATTCCAATCATGAGTAAACCGGTGACTCTGGCCACCTGCATTGCCAAGATGTACGAAGGTGCCAAGCTGGACAACTCTAAAGCTGCATCTGGAACACCAAAGAAGACCAATTCGACTCTTCTGGGCAGTCTGGGTCACATTGAAGAGAAGATCAACATCCTGGAAGGAAGGGTTGAACAGATCACAAACACGCAGAGTTTAATGCTTCAGAAATTAGAGACAGTGTGTCATGGAATGGGAGTGTTGGAGAATAACTTTGTGCAACTCAGACAAGACAGTGCTGTAGGACAATCTTTTATAAAAGCTCCTCTTAGAGAGGAAGGAGTGAGGGACTCGGTCGTGATCGCAGAGGTCAGATCCCTGTGTGAAGAAACGGTGGCACTGTTGATGACCCTGAAACAAGAAGGCCAGCTGCAGAGGAAGAAAATCGAGGGGATTGAAGGTTCAGTGTCCACCCTGGGGAAAGTGCTCGGGTACGTGGGTGAAGCCTTTCGCAGCTCAAAGATAGTGGAGTTCATTCTCAATGGTGTTGTGCCTTGGAGGAAGCAAGGCCTTCTGGAAACAACTGAGGAAGAGGTTAGTGAGATTTGTGGCATCTTGGGAGTTGGTCTGAGGAAAGTTTTTTTTAAAAATGAAATCTTCGGCCTTTGCTTTATTCTTGAGATTTGGTGAGTCCAAGTTCCACTGGAACATGTTTAGCAGGTCACCACTGTGTCACACAGAGAAGCTTCAGGTTTCATTTGCCATTGCACTGGATATGTTGTTTAAGAACACTGTCTTTCTCCTGGTACCCTGGAGACACAAGGTCCTGGAGACACAAGGTCCTAGAGACACAAGGTCCTGGAGACACAAGGTCCTGGAGACCCTGGACCATTTTCTTTTCAGTCTTTTCTTTTGTATTTTGTTATAACAGGCAATTAAATCCCCTCTGACACAAGCTATAATATAATTTGCTGGAAGCTTGATTCTGATTGGTCGATTTTGAACAGTGGATTTATTTCCTACTGAATAACAGATGCTCAGAAAGTAGTTCAGCTTCAAGCACAGGTTTACATAAATGCTCTTGTTATAACGTTTTATCGTTTTTATAGCAACAGCTCGTTCGCAGGGGTGTGTGTGTGTGGTGGATGAGACATATAAACAGTGTTTTAATATAAAAAAATTTATATAATCATTGTTGTGATGTCTCCAGTGTCACTGTTTTGTACCAGTTAGATGTAAAGCTGTAACTCTTCAGGAAATATGATATTATAATATGATATGAATATTATCTCAAGAGAAAGAGAGGGAAAGACAGTTTGTAGCTGCTATAATGTAAGTGAAAATATGAGTTCATTTGCTTTACAGATTTTTCGTTATTTCTGCTTTATACCAACTAGCCGTCATTGATTATTTCTCTATAACACCATGACGCTAATGTTTAATTCGTTAAAGGCAGGGTCTCTGATTTTTGAATGCCAATGTTGACGTTTGAAATTACCAAAACAAACACGCCCCTAACCCAAATGGGTCCCACCCCTGTACTGATAGCTCCGCCCACACATACATACGTAACCCAGGCAAATTTATTTGTTTATTTATTTATTACAGGGACAATGCATATTGCAATATGCCAGAGTTAGCCAGATGGCTATTTTTCACCAGTAGTCCCTAAATAATGGACAGAAATGTGTCTTTATCATAGCTGAAGGGAAGAACAATACGATTGCAGATAAACAAACAAGCAAAAATGCCACACAAGCATAATGATGTAAAGGACAAAGGCATATATTAGTTCTGTGTAACAAAGCAAAACCAACGTTACTCACCTATCGAGAAGGAAAAAAGTGCCTCGGCATCTTAAGTAAAGTCGGCCACATATTCACAGGTCTGAGTTTCCCGAGTCGATAACTCCTGAGCTAAACGCTGTTACTACACAAAACGCGGTTGTAGCTGCCTCTCTACATTACTACGATAGAAAAGAGGTGTTATTTGTGTAGTAACAGCGTTTAGCTCAGGAGTTATTGACTCGGGAAACTCCAACCTGTGAATATGTGGCCGACTTCCTGCTCCTTCAGTTCTCTCCAGCGCTGGAAAGCTGATCCTATATTAACACGTCCTACTTCTTGTCCTTATCGTAAGTCTTTCTTCTCTTTCTTTTTTTGTTTTTATCCTCCATGTCGATGTTAAAACCGCTTTTTGCTAACGTCACACATGCGCACCGAACACTCTCTCCGCCCATATTGACAAGCCCCGCCCCTTTCTGCTCATTGGCTACACGTTTGTTTAGATTTTTGTTTATTATTCGGCCCGACCCGGTTTTCTGAAGCATTTCTCAAAAATCGGAGACCCCGCCTTTAACGGACGTAGCGCATTATCTGACGTATTTGTTTCCATCGTTTGCAAAATTCTCCACCGTCTCCACTGCTGATTCTAATGCTTCTTTGTAATTGACACGTAACTGCACTCGACAAGAAAGGTTCTTGCAGTTGCTGATTTTAATTGTTAAGGATTCATTTTTTAAAAGTTTCCCCAGTTCACCAATCTAATTACTCTGCGTATTCTACTTCCTCTGGGTTTGATCTTGGCAAAAGAACAGCAAAGGGCTTCGCTCTAATTGCCTGATGTGTGGTCATATAGCGTAACCACATTCTTAAGTGGAGTGTGTGACAAGGCCAGCCTGGAGTGCTATAAACACTCGGGGGAAAATTATGTAGAAATTTGACTGGAAATTGTGACAGCACATAATTTGTTGCTCAGCTGTAGAAAGAAAAAGAGAAGAAAGAAAGCGTTAAGGAACATTTTCTATATAACCCATTAGTGAAATTTCCCTGCTGAACCTTCTAATCGTGGAAGCACACTTATCTTACTCACTATATACTGTATATTCACACACACGCACATTATACAGTCTTTTTGTGTTGTTGTTTATTACTCATCTATGACGTTTTTATCATCGTAGGAAGACTGACAGTAGAGGATGGATAATATACTGTAAACAAACATCTCCGGAGTCATTTTTATTTAAATGATGCCCGAAAATTGCTGATGTATTTCTGTATTTCTGTAACGTATTCCCTATACGCCTTTCTCTTACAGCGTAAGGGGAAATAAATCTAAACGGCTCTACAGATTAAAACCAGAAACGCATCAGAAGGTTTCTTTTTTCATCCAAAAGCAATCTGTGACACCTTTATACCTTTTCCCTTTTTTTTTTACACAGAAAAATACATCAGACGGTGATGCCACGAAGACCAAAAGCTCTCTCTGTCACACAGGAACTCAGGCTCCAGAGGAAATTAATGAGCAACCTGCAGGTAGGAGATGGAGTCTATCACCAAAGTCTGCTGCACTGTCAGCTTTCTCAGAGGCAATGCTTTTTCATCCACCTGGACGGCTTCCATAGGAAAATTCTTCGTTCGCCAGAAATACAGCTCGTCCCGGGCATTTTGAGTCAGAAATAAGACGTGTTGATGACGGGATAATGACGGAATCTGCTATTTAAAGCTATAAAGTCTTATGAAGCCAGTGTTGGTATCCAGTGGAGGCGGAGTAAAGCATTTGTAACGGCTGTGAGGCTTGATTGTTAAAATAAAAGGGACAACTCCGTTTTACAAAAAGAAATGTGTGGTTTTCATAATAAGTCATTTGGAAACTCATGAAGAGACAAAAATTGTTTCTCTCATGTCTAACGATTTAATTCAACTAGGTTTCAGAACTGAAAATAAAAAATTGTCAAAACTCTTTCTTTAATTTGACAAAAGTTTCTGTGACAATGATGAAATACATTTTGAGGATGGTTTTAAAGGGGAGCAGTTTGTATTTAAAGTCCTTAGGGGTCTGATTTTATCCAGAAAGTTCAGATGTGGGGGGGGGGGGCATGGTGGCTTAGTGGCTTAGCACGTTCGCCTCACACCTCCAGGGTTGGGGGTTCAAATCCAGCCTCCACCTTGTGTGTGGAGTTTGCATGTTCTCCCCGTGGTTTCCTCCAAGTACTCCGGTTTCCTTCCCCTGGTCCAAAGACATGCATGGTAGTTTGATTGGCATCTCTGGAAAATTGTCCATAGTGTGTGAATGTGTGAGTGTGTGAGTGAATGAGAGTGTGTGTGTGCCCTGTGATGGGTTGGCACTCCGTCCAGGGTGTATCCTGCCTCGATGCCCGATGATGCCTGGCTCCCCGTGACCCGAGAAGTCCGGATAAGCGGTACACAATGAATGAAAGTTCAGAAGTGGAAGATTTTCATTCCAACCAAACAGAAGTCACACCTGAGTCTAGTGGAAGCCAAGAAGATCTAATTAAAAAGGTGGAATCAGGTGTAGCCCCTGCTTGATTGAAATAAAAAACGGCACACACACACACACACACACACACACACACACACACACACACACACACACACACACACACACACACACACACACACACAAAACCTCCGAAGCATAATTTGGCGAAATCTAAATAGGAATAACTTTTGTGTAAATACTGGCTAAAAAGTTTGATAACTCCAAATTAGCTAACTCAAATTTTATTTTATTTTTTATAAATGAGCAGCATACAGTACATTCCTACAAGGTCTATCTCTAGGTTTAGGACTGTTACTAACAAATTAACACTCAAAGGTTCATCACTATAACACTTTTATTGTATTTTACTGTATAACTAGAATTCAGTACCAGTGCTTGACCAAAGCCATGTCCTACGTGTCTGTTAGCCTTTCACACAGCTCTGCATGTGCACAGAGTTGCCCAGTGATAACACGAAAGGCAGCGATAGACAAACCGCGACGGGAAACTTTGCATGCAATGCAGGTCCTCTGGAAGGTTGGAATTTGTCATGTGACACCTGCAGTAGAGGAAACTGTGTCCCACTGACACACACAGAAAGAAGAAAAACCTCACATGGCAATGTAAAGGTGCTTTAAGCTCAGCTGCTAAAAAGATCTGCTACAGAGGTTTTAGTCAGATTTAGTGTCGCTCACATCGTGCTCGCATTTTTAGATTGTTCTGAACATCAAAGATAATTGAATCAGCAGCAGAGATAATTATAACATCAGTGTAACAAACACAATATTTATTGACAGAGTAATGAATGACTGAAACCACTAGACATCTAAGTTGTAATGTATTTCCTGTAATAGGTACAATTTTAGGTACTAAAACTGACCTGTATAATAACGTCAAATTTATTTCTAACTGGTTAATCAAGCAACCTTCAGGGTCTAGAAGAATATTAATTAAAAAGTAATAGAAATGTAAAAGAACAACAGGACTGTTGTGTAGAGTAACTATATTGACGTGTTGAGTAACAGGACTGACGTGTAGAGTAACTCTATTGATGTGTAGAGTAACTATATTGACGTGTAGAGTAACTATATTGATGTGTAGAGTAACTCTATTGATGTGTAGAGTAACTATATTGATTTGTAGAGTAACAGGACTGACATGTAGAGTAACTATATTGATGTGTAGAGTAACAGGACTGACATGTAGAGTAACTATATTGATGTGTAGAGTAACAGGACTGACATGTAGAGTAACTATATTGATGTGTAGAGTAACAGAACTGACATGTAGAGTAACTATATTGATGTGTAGAGTAACAGGACTGACATGTAGAGTAACTATATTGATGTGTAGAGTAACAGAACTGACGTAACTATATTGACGTGTAGAGTAACTCTATTGACGTGTAGAGTAACTATATTGACGTATAGAGTAACTATATTAACGTGTAGAGTAACTATATTGATTTGTAGAGTAACAGGACTGACATGTAGAGTAACTATATTGACGTGTAGAGTAACTATATTGATGTGTAAAGTAATTATATTGACGTGTAGAGTAACTATATTGATGTGTAGAGTAACTATATTGACGTGTAGAGTAACAGGACTTACGTAACTATATTGACATGTAGAGTAACTATACTGACGTATAAAGTAACAGGACTGACATGTAGAGTAACTATATTAACGTGAAGTGTAACTATATTGACGTGTAGAGAAAGCAGGACTGACATGTAGAGTAACTATATTCATGTGTAGAGTAACTATATTGACATGTAGAGTAACTATATTGATGTGCAGAGTAACAGGACTGACGTGCAGAGTAACAGGACTGACATGTAGAGTAACTATATTGATGTGTAGAGTAGATATATTGACGTGTAGAGTAACTATACTGACGTGTAGAGTAAATATATTGACGTGTAGAGTAACTATATTGACATATATAATAACTATATTGACATGTAGAGTAACAGGATTGACGTGTAGAGTAACAGGATTGACGTGTAGAGTAACAGGATTCTTATAACTCTTGTAACTGAGGTTAAAATGATTTTCACTCTGTGACTGATTCCCTTTTCCCTCTACAGTCCCACACAATCAAGAGCAGAAAATCAAGTCTCTGGCCCTTGGTTCTTCTCCAGCTATAACAGAAGAGGTTCAGGTACCTAAATCCCAGCGCAGGCCGAAGGAGGTGACACTGAAGAGCAGAGAGCCGGGTCGAGTCCAGGCCTTCGCTCCCGAAAGCCATAGTGACTCGGACGTGGCCGAAGTGAACGCAGATGAGATTGTCCCTGCCACTGCAGCTTCTCAGCTCGAGAGGTAAGCGTGTAAAACCGAAACCTTTCAGGCTTGTAGAACTGATTCTCCTAAACCTCAGGTGCTGCTGGGTTAAAGTTCCTCCTCGTCTGATCTCACACACTCGGTTTAGCTCATCAGCTGCTAATCACTTCCTTCATGTGGTCAGTCAGGAACGAGTAAGCAGGGTTCAGGGGGTTTCCTTCCTGGTGGGATTTAGAAAAGTCTAGATTGGTGTTTTACTTTTAAACACATGCTAATAAGACTTTCAGCAGTGTTGCATCACGTTACAGCGTGCTCGGATTTTCTTAAAGAATTAGTGGGATTTGGTTTTAATGGTTTTGGTTGAAATGAACAGAGGTCTGGAACATCGGAAAAAAAACATTAACGTAATTACATCATTGGTAAACGTGAGGGTAGAACTTTACTCATTAAACAAGGTCAGATTTATATATTTGTATTTTACTAATTAGATCCGGTCATGGATTGGAGGAGCATCACCGGATCTTTTTTCTGACCTTCAGTTTGGTTGATTCTACATTCAGCCTCTGATTTCAAGCCTGTATTCATGAAGACCGAATGAATGAATGAATAAATAAATAAATAAATAAATAATGATCTCAGCTCCAAATTTAGCTTACAAATTTCTAACTATGAATCATGTCTTAAGAGTGATTCAGGACCAGAGCAACTCTGAACAAGGAAAATACAACTTTTTATCTTAGAGAGGGGGCGGGGCTTAAGCTGTTACTAGGTGACACATTCTTTTAAAGACTGTGATTCGTTGTTAATAATAAAAAAAAAGGACTTTTACAATCTGGTCTTTTATAAACCTTCACTTTGTCTCTATGTTAAGATATTACAGTCTATATGGTGTAGGGATTACGTTCGTGACGTAGAATATATATATAAAGTCTGAGATGTTATCTGTAATCTGATTGGTCACATAAATATTCCCTACACGATCTAATCTGTATCGTCTTATTAACTCACTCTCATTATTAAATATCGTATACGACACATTTCTTCTTTCAGCCATTTTCTCCTCTGATAAAGAAACTCTTCATCCTCTTAAAGTTCTTCTTACTCCTCCTAACGCTTTTTGACCTTATGAGCTCTTTCAAGGGTTAAGATGCTTTATGAAGCACTTTTATCTTTACTCAGATCTTCTGATTGATTTTAAGAATTTTCATGAATGCAGGACCTGGTCTCTTTTGTTACATGTTGCTCTCTGAGATGCTTTTCAGCTCATCGCAGATGTACGTAGTGATTATTTTGTGATCAAAACCTTTCAGTCCTTTCAAACCAGTATGAGGTCGAAGACCAGGACATTTCAGAAATGCTCAAATTGGGACAAATGCACATGGTGAAGTCACTGAGATCACTAAGATGTTTTATCCCCGTTCTGATGTTTGATGTGAACACCAAGCGGAGTCAAGAAGCTTTTGTTGTCAGTTCGACCATATACAGCCGACACAGTACACTATATACATGGTGAAACTGACCGTGTGGTTCGAGCTGTGCATTGCTACGCTGTGCATTATATCAGCTGAAGCTCTTGACCTGCATGCTGTTGAAACCTTTACAATGACCCGGCCGTGGGGCTGACTTGAAAATGCAGCCGTGGCAATTTTGATGGTCTCTTATGAGACCAGCTTTAGAGCTGTGAAAGAAAGAGAACGATTGTGTGGTTTGGTTTTAAAGCGAACTGGAACCGATGTCTCGTTTAATTTTGTATTTATAGAATGTTTTTTGCTGGCGACCTTTTTTGTGTTGTTTATGGGTTTTGTATAAATATTTTATAAAATAGCTAAACTGTTTAATCGCTTTCATTAGAAAGTAGTCTGGCAATTAAGCAGGCTTTTGTCCTTCAAGCAGGTTTTCTAGATTTTTTACGAATCGAAGTGGCTACGAGCAGTACTAATCATATGGATCTCCCTGTCTTTTTGGACCCCGCCCCTCTTCTGCTGTAGCACCGAAAGGGTTTGCATCACACTGTCTTGTCATGTAATTTATGTTTTTCAGTACCGTGTCTTCACAAATGTTGATTCTTTTCAAAAACTATTTTCAGTCTGGGATTACTGGGGTGTTTTTCTCCCATTCCTTATTATTTGCTTCATGTAAAAGCAGTTGCAGGGGTAAAAAAAGTTGAATAACTATTAAACGAGGGGATGTAGGTAAGGGGCGTTGTAACTAAGACCGGGCGCGTACGGAGG
>NC_062518.1:2218265-2233265 GCF_022655615.1 Tachysurus fulvidraco
TTTCTCTGACTTATTTTTCTCTTGAACTCGAGATAAGAAAAGTCGTGTTTTTCTTTTCTGTTTTTGGGAATTTATTTCTCTCGTAAATCTGTTTTGATATGAATTAGATAGAAAATCTACCATGTTTGGGGATAAGAGAGCGGTCGATCTCGGCGACTGGACGTGATTATCGTGTGTACACGACATTTTGGAGTGAAAAATTAGGCAGGCGAAAAAAAAACTACTACTGCTAATGAAACGTGCAGATAACTTGTTATAGCGGTCGACGAATTCCTGGAAATTCCTGACCGAATATAAAACCCCCTTTTTTTTTTTTTATAATCCACTCCAATCTAATCCTGTTTTCGATCAATTGTCAGTCGTCATCCTTCTTTAATTCAACCAGGAAGTAAACGACCATAAAAGCCGAACAATACGCTAAAATACCATAAAGTTTATGTCCTGTTCTCACGATCTGAGGACATTTTTTTTTACAATATTTTTACCACAGGGTTTGATTTTTATTTTAGTTTTTTAATTAATGAACAAGCAAACTTTCTGTATTCACCCTTTGTACAGTAAAAAAAGATCTCCTTGCACACTGGGAATCAAACTAGAGGTCTTCACGGGTCCACTTAGATCCGAAAACCCGAGGTCCGACCCGAGACCCGAGCGGGTTCGGGTCTAAAAGTTTCACGTGTGCCTCGGACACGGGTCGGGTTTAATAATAGCGGCATCGGGTCTCGGGTAATTTTAAAATGAATGTGTTTTTAACGAACGGACCCGAGAAGACCCGTACTACTGTATCTCGTGTGTGTGCCTCGACTCGAGTCCTTTTCCAACCTCTCCTCCTCCAAGACCGCTTGCGACATCGTGTGACTGGCGGTAAACTAATTTCCGTTGAAACAGACCTGTCAATCAATTTTAAATCCACTCTGTAGCGGTTACAACAAAGTAACATTCGGGTCCAGTCGGGTTAAAAAAAAAATGCCGTCGGGTCGGGTCGGACTCGGGTCTAATTTTTTCAGGTTTGTCTCGGGTCGGGTATTTCTTAAAAAAAATATTATGCACGTTGAGTTCGGGGTAAAAAGTGATTCGGGTCACTTCGGGTCGGGTACGTTTCTTTAGAGCCGAGAAGACCTCTAAATCAAACCCCCACCTACAGAGATGAGGCAAACGTACTAAACACTAAGCCATCATGCCCAGTAACTGTCTGTCAATATAACCCAACTTTAACAATCGGACTCCTGATCGGAAGGTCGTTAGCTCGAATCCAAGTTCCACCAAATAAATGAATAAATAAATTTGAAACATAATGAATTTCCAGAGATTAGAGATGATATGAATCACATCATTCTGAGTTAACAGACCAGTAAAAATGTCTTGCTTTGACGATCACCAAGTGCCAGAGACTCCTAATATCTTCCATCGCCTCATCTTGAGAGCTCTAGTCCGAGGCGTTTCATATGACCTCAGAGCGCCGAAGCTGCATGATGTCATGTAACTGGATTAGGGACGACAATACACCTCACTGTTTGGTTTGGGGCTCTCCCATATATGTATAATCCGTTCCTAATACACCCGGTAGTAACAGACAGAGAGACTGCTGCAAGACGGAAGACGAAGTGAACGGATAATAAGCAAACGCATCGACGATAATAAGATCATCGAGGTCTCATCTAGTCGTTATATTCAGAACCCGGTTCATTCAGGCTACCAGTCTTTCCACTACACTGCTACGACTTGATTCACACCAGAGTCGCATTTTAACAGATTTCCAGAAGAGCCGCTTTTAGCAGCCGGTCCTAATAAATTATTTTTTTCCCTCAAAAGTTTTACCTCACAGACGCATGTATACACTGTAAAGTTCCTGAACTACCCCGCTAGCCCCCCCTCCCTCCAGCCCTAATCACTTTGTGTCAATGAGCCATTCCCAGCAGTAGGCTGCAAGGGTCAAGCGTGGGACAAGTGGGCATGGGAAAAAATGCGACAATTATATCATTTCCTGTATTGGAAAAAAAAAGTAGTGCAAAAAAGGGAGCACTAAAAAGTTTTGTAGGACAAACAGGTCCAGGAGGACCAAACTCAAATACTTTAAATGTTTAATAGCGGCAATGTTTTTGTTTTGTTTTTTAGTCCCTGGTTTGTGGTTTAATATATTGATGTGTAGTAACAGAACTGACTGTAGAGTAACTATATTGATGTGTAGAGTAACAGGACTGCCATGTAGAGTAACTATATTGATGTGTAGAGTACAGAACTGGACGTAACTATATTGACGTGTAAGTAACTCTATTGACGTGTAGAGTAACTATATTGACGTATAGAGTAACTATATTAACGTGTAGAGTAACTATATTGATTTGTAGAGTACAGGACTGACATGTAGAGTAACTATATTGACGTGTAGAGTAACTATATTGATGTGTAAAGTAATTATATTGACGTGTAGAGTAACTATATTGATGTGTAGAGTAACTATATTGAATGTGTAGAGTAACAGGACTTACGTAACTATATTGAAATGTAGAGTAACTTATACTGACGTATAAAGTAACAGGACTGACATGTAGAGTAACTATATTAACGTGAAGTGTAACTATATTGACGGTAGAGAAGCGGACTGACATGTAGAGTAACTATATTCATGTGTAGAGTAACTATATTGACATGTAGAGTAACTATATTGATGTGCAAGAGTAACAGGACTGACGTGCAGAGTAACAGGACTGACATGTAGAGTAACTATATTGATGTGTAGAGTAATATATTGACGTGTAGAGTAACTATACTGACGTGTAGAGTAAATATATTGACGTGTAGAGTAACTATATTGACATATATAATAACTATATTGACATGTAGAGTAACAGGATTGACGTGTAGAGTAACAGATTGACGTGTAGAGTAACAGGATTCTTATAAACTCTTGTAACTGAGGTTAAAATGATTTTCACTCTGTGACTGATTCCCTTTTCCCCTCTACAGTCCCACACAATCAAGAGCAAGAAATCAAGTCTCTGGGCCCTTGGTTCTTCTCCAGCTATAACAGAAGAGGTTCAGGTACCTAAATCCCAGCGCAGGCCGAAGGAGGGTGACACTGAAGAGCAGAGAGCCGGGTCGAGTCCAGGCCTTCGCTCCCGAAAGCCATAGTGACTCGGACGTGGCCGAAGTGAACGCAGATGAGATTGTCCCTGCCACTGCAGCTTCTCAGCTCGAGAGGTAAGCGTGTAAAACCGAAACCTTTCAGGCTTGTAGAACTGATTCTCATAAACCTCAGGTGCTGCTGGGTTAAAGTTCCTCCTCGTCTGATCTCACACACTCGGTTTAGCTCATCAGCTGCTAATCACTTCCTTCATGTGGTCAGTCAGGAACGAGTAGCAGGGTTCAGGGGGTTTCCTTCCTGGTGGGATTTAGAAAAGTCTAGATTGGTGTTTTACTTTTAAACACATGCTAATAAGACTTTCAGCAGTGTTGCATCACGTTACAGCGTGCTCGGATTTTCTTAAAGAATTAGTGGGATTTGGTTTTAATGGTTTTGGTTGAAATGAACAGAGGTCTGGAACATCGGAAAAAAAACATTAACGTAATTACATCATTGGTAAACGTGAGGGTAGAACTTTACTCATTAAACAAGGTCAGATTTATATATTTGTATTTTACTAATTAGATCCGGTCATGGATTGGAGGAGCATCACCGGATCTTTTTTCTGACCTTCAGTTTGGTTGATTCTACATTCAGCCTCTGATTTCAAGCCTGTATTCATGAAGACTGAATGAATGAATAAATAAATAAATAAATAAATAAATAAATAAATAAATAATGATCTCGGCTCCAAATTTAGCTTACAAATTTCTAACTATGAATCATGTCTTAAGAGTGATTCAGGACCAGAGCAACTCTGAGCAAGGAAAGAAACAACTTTTATCTTAGAGACTGGGCGGGGCTTAACCTGTTACTAGGTGACATGTTCTTTTTAAGACTGTGATTGGTCGTTCTATAAAAAATAGGAGTGCTTTTAAAATCTGGTCTTTTATAAACCTTCACTTTGTCTCTATGTTCAGATATTAGAGTCTATATGGTGTAGGGATTACGTTCGTGACGTAGAATATATATATAAAGTCTGAGATGTTATCTGTAATCTGATTGGTCACATAAATATTCCCTACACGATCTAATCTGTATCGTCTTATTAACTCACTCTCATTATTAAATATCGTATACGACACATTTCTTCTTTCAGCCATTTTCTCCTCTGATAAAGAAACTCTTCATCCTCTTAAAGTTCTTCTTACTCCTCCTAACGCTTTTTGACCTTATGAGCTCTTTCAAGGGTTAAGATGCTTTATGAAGCACTTTTATCTTTACTCAGATCTTCTGATTGATTTTAAGAATTTTCATGAATGCAGGACCTGGTCTCTTTTGTTACATGTTGCTCTATGAGATGCTTTTCAGCTCATCGCAGATGTACGTAGTGATTATTTTGTGATCAAAACCTTTCAGTCCTTTCAAACCAGTATGAGGTCGAAGACCAGGACATTTCAGAAATGCTCAAATTGGGACAAATGCACATGGTGAAGTCACTGAGATCACTAAGATGTTTTATCCCCGTTCTGATGTTTGATGTGAACACCAAGCGGAGTCAAGAAGCTTTTGTTGTCAGTTCGACCATATACAGCCGACACAGTACACTATATACATGGTGAAACTGACCGTGTGGTTCGAGCTGTGCATTGCTACGCTGTGCATTATATCAGCTGAAGCTCTTGACCTGCATTGCAGCATTGCATGATTTTGGTTTCCAGACTGATGCCAAGACACACTAATGAGAGGTAACCTTGTGCTCTTGTCATCTGTAAAAACTCTCGTTTTTAACCTGAGGTTCATCCTCCAATCAGTAAAGGATGAAGGTTTAAAGCCTGCGCTAATAACTCGAAATAACAGCAACCAGGTTACCATGAGATCAGCAGAGCAAAGAGTTTAAAAAGAGTCAGCTTTCAGATCTTAGCATCTCTCTCTCTCTCTCTCTCTCTCTCTCTCTCTCTCTCTCTCTCTCTCTCTCTCTCTCTCCCTCTCTTTCTCTTTCTCCCTCTCTCTCTCTCTCTATCTACCCCTCTCTCTGTCTCTCTCTCTCCCTTTCTCTCTCTCTCTCTCTCCATCTCTCTCTCTCTGTATACCTCTCTCTCTTTCTCTCTCTCCCTCTACCCCTCTCTCTGTCTCTCTCTCCCTTTGTTTTCTCTCTCCCTCTCTCCCTCTCTTTCTCTCTCTCTCTCCATCTCTCTCTCTATATATATACCCCTCCCTCTCTCTCTTTCTCTCGCTCTCCCCTCTATTTCTCTCTCTCTCTCTATACCCCTCTCTCTCTCTGTCTCTCTCTCTCCCATTCTTTCTCTCCCTCTCTCTCTCTTTCTCTCCCCTCGCTTTCTTTCTCTCTCTTTCTCTCTCTCCCCTCTCTTTCTGTCTCTCTCCATCTCTCTCTCTATACCCCTCTCTCTCTGTCTGTCTGTCTGTCTGTCTGTCTGTCTGTCTGTCTGTCTGTCTGTCTGTTGCATATCTACAAATCTCTCTCGTTTATTCTCTCATCGCTCTTCGTCTCTCTCTATACTGATATAGATATCTTTATATCTCTACCCTCTCTTATCTCTATCATCTCATCTTATATACTCTCTCTCTCTCTCTCTCTCTCTCTCTCTCTTTCTCTCTCTCCCCTCTCTTTTCTCTCTCTCTATATATATACCTCTCTCTCTCTCTCTCTCTCTCTCTCTCTCTCTCTCTCTTTCTCTCTCTCCCCTCTCTTTTCTCTCTCTCTCTCTCTCTCTCTCTCTCTCTCTCTCTCTCTCTCTCTCTCGCTGCTGTAATATGTGCTGTTTATAACAAATCATATTTCTTTTGCAGAAAACTCCCCAAATTAATTAAAAAAAACACAAACACAGGATTCTTCTTTTAAACACATGTTCTCACAGGAGAGAACACACGTAGACACATACACACACGTACACACACACACGTACGCGCACGTACACACACGTACACACACATACTCTCACATCCATTGTGATGTATTATTGCATTGTTCGGAGTGTTCGGAGAGGCACGTCGCTCTCTGAGAGATGGCATGGCTTTACGTGATGTACTACTGAAACGTGAAACTCGCGGATGAGACGTGAACAACAAAGGCTTCTGTCATCCACAAGGCACAAGGATGGATGTGAACCATGTGTACAAGGCGCAAGAAGACCATTACATCAGGCTCCTGTGCACTCCTTGTGCTTTCTGATGACCGTAGAGATCGAACGAAATCTCGTTCAAACCGCCATGGGTTCAGAACACAAAGGAACTCTGAAAACCCTGTTAATGAAATTGGTAAAATTTCTGTGAAATTGCAGTGATGGAATTTTCTGTGTCTCTTTTGGTCCTTTGTGAAGCTTTCACATTGTTATGATAGAGGAGATTTAAGGACATTCAGACAAACGTAGCCTGCGGTCAGATAAATTAGAGCTTTCTGAATGAGAGGCTAAAAGCCATTTACTTGATATTTTGGAAGCTTTTGAGGAACCAAAATGATTCCTGAAATCGCTTGGAAAAGAACTCTCAGTTACAGAGTTCCTGTTCAGTTTCGTTTGCTTTACTGTCACAAGAAACCCAGGTACAATTTTTGGAAAGCGGTTCCTCTAGCACAAAGACATCTAAAGCTCATTGGTTCCTAAAGAAGAAGAACCTTTCCTTTTCCACCGAGGCAGTTTGAGTGCTGGTTCGTAGCCTAATTTAGAACCAGTTCTTTCTGTTTCGAGTCAAAGCACCGGCTCCGAACCAGGAAAAGTGGTTCTTAAGTAGCACCAAAACGTTGCTGGTCTAGACTTAAGAACCGCTTGTGTCAGGAGCTGGGGCGCATTTGATAATGTACCTTAAGTATACTAATGTTTAATACATTTTTACTTTACCGCGATATGATACATTATCAGCACACATGATAGTAGGTAGCTACATGCTAAGGCTACATTTTCTGTGTTAACGATAAAATAACGTTATGTACTTTATCGATTACAACCTCCGTTTATACAGATTACACGGAGCCGCACGTACACGTTTTATTCGCCGCGTTTGGATGCCGATGTAGGTTCGCAAAGCCATGAGCATTAACAGTAAAGCAATATCCGCCGTTGTTGTTTGTGTTTGTGTTTGTCGCTGCTGCGCTAACGTTGCTGGGACACGTGACACGTATACAGTGACGTCAGACTCGGCGCTGTGATGCTCTCTAGCCGGTGGAAAGGCAAACCGGTTCTTAGAAGGTTCGCCAGCGGAACCGACTCTGAACCAGCACCAGCGCTAGCTCTGAACCAGCACCCGGTTCTTTCTGGTGGAAAAAAGGCACTAGAAAAAAATTCTAAAAAGGATCCAGAGGTCTACAAAATGCTTCTGGAGTTTAAACCAGAATTCATGCAACTGGAACCCAGGAACCTTTCAATGAACAATTCAGGAAGTTCAGCACCTTTTAGAAACCAGAAATTTGAAAAGCAACTTTTAAAGGAAATCTAGAATACATAAACTTTTTATGGAGCTTTTTCAGGAGTCAGGAATCTTTAGAGACAGTGGTCGTCTTTAGGGACATCTTTTCAGAAATCAAGGAACTCTTTTTTTTTTTTTAGGAAATCAGGCACTATTTTAGAAACCTGTGTACATTTAAAATATACTCAAACTACAAATAAATCAGTGAAACAACAGAATCCTATGGAACCCATAAACACGTTCAGTTTACATTATAGAGCTGAAACATCTAAAAGTGTATCTAAAAAAAGTTCCTGCAGTGTTAATGAATCTGTAACCTGAAGTTCCTGCCAAGGTTTCTGGTTTTTAAACATGTCCTCAGGTTTCTGATCATTTTTATAGGTTTCTCAGAAGGTTCCTGGAAAGATTTATGAGTCATGAAATACCCTTTTAAAAGGTTCCTTAAAAAAGTTCAATTTAAAAGTTCCTGAAAAGGTTCCGGCAGTGAAAAAGTCCCTGAAAAATATCTTAGGTTTCAGAAATGTTTGTTGAAAGTTTGTTTGTAGGTTCTTTGGTTTTTAAACATGTGCTCAAGTTTCTGATCATTTTTATAGGTTTCTCAAAAGGTTCCTGAAAAGGTTCCAGCGGTGCAAATGTGCTTTCAGTACAGAAATGAACACTTGTTAAAAAACCCCTTTAACATCTGGCCTTTTGTGTTTTCTCTCGACCAGCTCGGTCGGTGCTTAATGAGATGCAAAACCTAAGCTGTAGTTCCTGAGGAAAGGAGCAGGACAGAAGGCAGAGCCGCTGCATGCAGCTACCACAAATTACGCTAAGATATTTTCCGAGTGAAAGGAAATACACGGCTAATTTCAGCTAAGCAGAGAAAACCCAGAGCTCCTGACAGTTTATCTCCTGCTAATTGGCAGCTCCAATTCATTGCGGTGTTCATGCCTTGCTGAGTTCCATGCTGTTCTTAAGTCCAAGCTTTAATGTGTATAAATGTGATAAGAACCATGTTGAAATATTATTCAACTTATTATTTGGATTATGTATTTCTAGCAAAACACCAGAGAAGCATAACGCTCTACAGCAGACGGAGGCTCCTTCAGCCGCCATCCTGCCGTCCAGAGACCCTTTAATTAAAAAAGCGGAACCGAATCAAAAGCACGATGGAAAAGATAAAGGTGTCCCCGAGGCCGGGCCATGTCACAACGCAAAGCTGGACCTGCCAATCAAAGGAAAGCTGGAACAGAAGGAGGCAGCTGCTCTGGAAACTCCACGGCTGAGAGGAGCAGAACGTGAGCCAAAACCCACACCACTCACCCAGAAGAATAACACTCGGTCTACAGATGTGGTTCTGGAGAAGCCTACAACACCCCAAAACAAATCAGAGCCTTCGAAACACGTCGAAGCGGTGAGCTTGTCACCACAGAGCGAAGATCAATCGAAATCTACAAGCCTGGAGTTACAGTTTCCTATCATCGGTGCGTAAAAAGAACATTCCTGAAAAAGATTTAACCATAAATTAACATATTTTCACTTAAAAGGTGTGTTTTTGGAAACGTTTGGCAACCTTAAGGTCTCTGGAGTTGAAATACTTTAAAATTCGAATGATGTGTTTTTTTAACTCCTCGACCACACCCCCGTCTTTAGCCATGCGCACGAAGCTCCGCCTCACAGAACCTACAAGTCTATCAACTAGAGTAAACAGAATCGCGAGGATTATTTACACTATAAATACGCAAAATGATGCTCATACAGATTACTGATTATGTTCATGAGATTTTTTTTTAATAAGCTCTTATGAGCTCTGATATTAGCATGCTAGCATCGCTAGCTACTTCTTACTGCATCATCTTCTTCACCAGAATTAATCGACTCTGTATTAGAGTAGCAGCTACTAGCATGTATTCTAGTTTTCTGCCATTTATTGTTGTTAAGTAACTTTTTCGAGGTACAGAGTGAATTTTGCTCACAGGAGAATTACAGGGCGACGCTGAGAGCTTGCTAATTTCCAAAGAGAGGCAGACTGAAGAGGAGGATCGATAAAATGACGATGACGGGCATTTCATTTAAAAACCTAGAAGCATTTCGGATCGTAACAGTTTTCTAATTGTTTTTTTTTAGCCATTTAATAATACACATGTTCCGAGGTCACTATATTTCTACATTATTTTGACTAGCAAGAAATAAAGCGCCTTTGAAGCATACGTCGTCGATCTTCCGAGACGCGTTCGGTGTCTGAATTTGTTTTGTGTTGGAATTTTACGAGCCTAAGGTTGTTATAGATTTAACAGAAGCCACCAGTTTAGCACGTCATGCAGATTAGCATCTGCTCCTGCGGTGTAGTGGAGCTGTGGACTGGCTTCCTTCCCTCAACACATTTTTATCAGACTTGTCTCAGGTTCCTCCGGTGGAAATTCCCACTAAAGTTCATGGGTTCATGAAAAAGAACATACGCTTCTAAAAGTTCATGGGCTGCAGTAAAGGTTAGTAGAAATGTTTCTGAGTTCACAAAGAAGAACGCAGGCTCCAAAAAAAAAAATGACACGAGGGATTCTGAGCTGCTAAAAAAAAGAAGATTAAAGGTTTATGGGTTCTACATTTATTACGTTTTTTTAATGTAGGACATAAATTCCAAAAAAATGGTTATTTCCTATAAAAGATAAAGAGAAACCTAAAACATCTTTGGTTTCTATGGAAACGACAGACTGTTTACTCTAACCGCTCTTGTGATCATTAAGCTCTGATATTAGCATGTTAGCATTGCTAGCTATTTGTTTCTTTGGGAAAATGCTAGCAGATTTCACAAATCTTATTCTTCATAAATTACTCTATATTGGAAAAGCGTCTGATTTTTATTCTTTCAAAAAGGAAATTCGACCAGTTAGAGGTTTTCGGGATTAAACGTGCGACAGAGATGAATCGGATAAACTGGCAGACTTCGTTAGCAGCTGCACCTTCTGGGCATTAAATAGATCATTAGCTGGAATTTGAGTTGTGGCTCATGATCCTAACGGTGTCGACAGTGGGGTTGTGTCCAAGCTCCTGACGTTAATGTGAAAACTGTTCTGTTCCATTAGCCGATTTAAAGCGAGTCGCTGACGTCACCGGTCACCTTTCACACTTCACACTTCACCAAGTCGTAGTCATAAATTTCACAGCTATTGCTCTTCTCTTCTTGTTGATTCCCCCAGATGACTGTCCTCCTCGACCGGCCCCATTCGACCACCGCATCGTCAGCGCCAAGCAGGTTCTCATTGGCTCCTATTACTCAGTGGAACCCAACAGCTTGCTAGGAGGGTGAGTGTGTGTGTGTGTGTGTGTGTTTGTGTGTGTTTGTGTGTGTTTGTGTGTGTTTGTGTGTGTTTGTGAGTGTTTGTGAGTGTGTGTGACTGTGTTTGTGTGTGTTTGTGTGAGTGTGTGTGTGAGAGTGTGTGTGACTGTGTTTGTGTGAGTGCATGTGTGTGTTTGAGTGTGTGAGGGTGTGTGAGTGTGTTTGTTTGTGTGTGAGGGTTTGTGTGTGAGGGTGTGTCTGTGTGTCTGTGTGTCTGTTTGTCTGTTTGTGTGATGGTGTGTGAGTGTGTGTTTGTGTGTGTTTGTGTGTGAGGGTGTGTTTGTGTGTGAGTGTGTGAGGGTGTGTTTGTTTGTGTGTGAGGGTGTGTGAGTGTGTGTGAGTGTGTGTGTTTTTGTGTGAGTGTGTGTGTTTGTGTGTGAGGGTGTGTGAGTGTGTGTGTGTGTGTGTTTGTGTGTGAGGGTGTGTGAGTGTGTGAGTGTGTGTGTTTGTGTGTGAGGGTGTGTGAGTGTTTGTGTGTGAGGGTGTGTGAGTGTGTGTGTGTGTGTTTGTGTGTGAGGGTGTGTGAGTGTGTGTTTGTGTGTGAGGGTGTGTTTGTGTGTGAGGGTGTGTGAGGGTGTGTGAGTGTGTGTGTGTGTTTGTGTGTGAGTGTGTGTGAGTGTATGTGAGTGTGTGTGTGTGTGCGGGTGTGTAAGTATGTCTGTGTATAAATAAAACCATCAAATATTGTATATATCATGATAAAACGTAGACAATCTCTTTTAAATGTATTTAATTATTTATTAAAATCATGATGATGGCATGCAGCAGGATCTGTAGCTGTGATAAAGAGTAAGGGAAAGTGCTGCTGACACCCGGATTCTGATTGGTCAGAAGGTGTCGATGAATTTTCTAACACTGTTTCCATAGTAACAGAACACAACATAAACACGTTTCTATAACCTGCATCGATACGGCGAAGTTTTCTGTACGTGTGTAAATGAAATGTCAGTATGGGAAGAGTCTCCAGGGTCAGCGGTGATGCGGTAACTTTACTGTACTGAGGTTTGAGGATTTTATTTTTGTCTTATTAACTTTGAGAGAGAGGGAGAGAGAGAGAGAGAGAGAGAGAGAGAGAGAGAGAGAGAGAGAGAGAGAGAGAGAGAGAGAGAGAGAGAGAGAGAGAATAACGAGAGGCTGGTGAGGGATGGAGTGATTTATAGCTCCTGTAACATAACCGAGAACAGGAAGTAACTAGAGATTAAACTTGGGGCTGGGACACGCTGCTAAATGTGCTGCAAAATAATCGATAAAAATGTTTTTATTTGTTTGTTTTACGTTGTACAAGTTTATATCAGGATATTTAAAGAGGTTTATATTAAACAGCAGTTCCTATTAAAAGCCTGCCGGGTTCTGCGTCAGGCTTTTCTTAACAGATGAGTGGAGGATTAACATGTTCTAGGGTAATGGAATGAAGGAAAGTGATTCAAAGCGAGGAAGTTAATCTGCGTAACGTGGGTTTGTACCTCTGCCAGCTGAACTGACTCACTCGGATCCGTCGCCGATGTAACTAAGCGAGTCATTCGACAGAAACAACAAGAGCGCTGACCTGAGACACACTGCCGCGGACTCGGTCAGGGACGAAACCTTAAACGTCTTGGCTTTTTAAAATTATGTTACTGAACTTTAACAGCAGTTGGGCACGGTGGCTTAGTGGTTAGCACGTTTGCCTCACACTTCCAGGGTCGGGGGTTCGATTCCCGCCTCCGCCTTGTGTGTATGTGTGTGTGTGTGTGTGTAGTTTGCATGTTCTCCCCGTGCCTCGGGGTTTCCTCCGGGTACTCCGGTTTCCTCCCCCGGTCCAAAGACATGCATGGTAGGTTGATTGGCATCTCTGGAAAATTGTCCGTAGTGTGTGTGTGTGTGTGTGTGTGTGCCCTGTGATGGGTTGGCACTCCGTCCAGGGTGTATCCTGCCTCGATGCCCGATGACGCCTGAGATAGCCACAGGCTCCCCGTGACCCGAGAAGTTTGGATAAGCGGTAGAAGATGAATGAATGAACGCTGTATTCCAGTTAAATATTCAATAAATAATGCACTGCAGGCAAGGCATCATGGGAAGGGAGTCACTGTAGTGCTGTTCAGTTCCAGTGTTTGTATTTATGCAGAACTTTAAACAGTTTTTTGGAAATCCTGATATAAAATTCCCGTAAAAAAGTTCTAAAGTAAGCAAACACTCTGTGTTAATCAGACTGGTGCATGACGGGATAGTTTATTTAGTCCTGTATATCTTTTAGTATTTAAGATGTCTCGGTGCTCAGCGCTCGCACAAGTGATGCTCTATCGAGTGTGAGGTCTTCTCCGCACTCTCACGTGTAAAAAACTTTGCGTCCCTCCAATTAACGGTGTCTCTTCGGTTGTCCTCAGACGTCCTCGTGTTCTCTATTAAACAGGCCAGATGTTTTTATTAGGTTAGATGTATTATTACAAGACACTGTAATTCCTTCTCTTGATATTTTCACAGACCCCACAGAAGCAGGGGATCTGATTGGTCCTGGATTTCAGTGTCTGTATCGGTGCGACACTGTTCTGCCCTCAGTGTCTTATTTTACACTCAGGGCATTATAGCAACTTAAACAGCACCACATCTCCATCCTAATGAATTGCACTCTATCTCACAGATCATATGCAAGGAGGGAATTGGTAGCTCAGTGCTGGATTTCTCATCAAAGTGTCATGAGTTCAAATCCCATCACTGGGCCCCTCAAAAAGGCCCTTAATCTACAACTGCTCAGTTTTACAACCGAAGCCTTTATTTGCCACCTCTACATTACAGAACAGTGAAATAAGGCAGTGCCGGGGCTTAAACCCTGATCCACGATCAACAACCCAGAGCCACCGCTGTGTCCTAACACACGTGCTGTTATACAGTATATGTCATGAATGTAAGTTATTACATTCATAGAAATTAAAAATACCATAAAATCCTCAGCGTGGAATCAGAATTTATTATGCTGTAAATTCAATTTATTATTTATAAATTTCATATCGCTGTAATTTTTGTAGTTAATTGACAGAAGGTTCGATTTGACCCGATTAACTTTGACCCGATTCGTCAATACGATACCTTACAATCTTCGCAGGAGGACATGGACACACAATCAGTCCTATAGATTGCACAGTTTATTTCTCCTAAGCTGCCGTACATTAATGGTCTGCGGCCCTTTCGGACCCTCCGAGTGTGAGATAAGGCCTCGGCAGTGGATAATTATAGTTTTGTGCTATCAATACACTGTTAACTTGGCATGCACCCATTAGCGTCCTCTGACAATAGCAATGCAGATACAGGCCTATGGAGATAAATATGTAGGCGTCCGGGGAGGGACATGGGGGGTAGAAAAAGGGGTCGGGGCTGCTGATAGCATGCGTAGGGGCAGATAGGAGTGTGGAACTGAATACCTGGCATACACAGAGCACAGAGACTAATCCCCACCACGATAGGGCACACACAAGTGCTGGGGTTGTTTCTGACTTGTCATGGACAGAGTTTATTTTGGGCTGTTGTAACTCACACTCTGCTTTACACCGAGATGTTCGCTTCTTTTAGTTTTGTTCCAGTTATTTAGAAGTTTAGAATATGAGAGTAAATTTGAACCGTGAAATGAAATTGCAGTAACAGACCATATGTGTGTTTTAAATGACACTTTCGAGCATCGGTGGGCGGGGCCTACGTGTTCAGGGTCTTTCTTGAGGTTCATGTGCAGCATCCGCCACGTTAGCCGTCGCTATAGAATCGATAATGAATTAGAACAAGTGCCTTAACCGATATAAACCTGTGATGTTGAAAAATGAAAATCTGTCCCTTTGCTTTATGTCCTTGTCTTTAAATTAATTATTTATATATAAATGTATGTGTTTGGCTGCCTAAGAAGATCTATGATGGTCTATGAATTTATTTATTTATTTTGGCATAACCAGCAGTTGATTTGATTTCACAAATGATCCAAAAGGTCAAATGTCTGAAATATTTTTTCTTCAAAGGCTCCCTTCATTTTATGGCAATATTTTGTGTATTATCGTATTTATACCCAGAAGTATTTTTCTGCTCGAGAGGCTTCCCCCCATCCACGCCGTCGTCCACACCGACATTGTCCTCTGCCCATCACTGTATCACGCTCGATCCCGACATCTTTATGATTCTTGTAACGTTACGATCCGCTGATTGTGTATTTGCTCATTTGCTCTCTTCTAAGCGCTGT
>NC_062518.1:2235765-2260765 GCF_022655615.1 Tachysurus fulvidraco
ACACACACACATAGAAACACACACACACACACTCACTCACACTCACACACACACACACACACACACACACACACACACACACACACACACACACACACACAGTGTCATTTTCACTTATGTAACCTTTAACCAGACAGGACAGCTTTGACAGATCTGGTTATGGTTCTTTGTGTTTAATTATAATCAATCAAACAAACAGTGTTTGATAAACAATCCAAACAATTTAACCGCAGACATCAAATCACACGACATGGCAGAGATCGGACGTGTTAAACACAAAGAGGAAGACTTTCTTTTGCTTTCCAATCATTTCTTAACAATACAACAGAAACAACACACACCCTATGATACTGAGAGACAGACAGACAGACAGACAGACAGACAGACAGACAGACAGACAGACAGACAGACAGACAGAATGTCAGTTCTGAACCTCCTTATTATCGTCAGTTGGTTATGAGTTTATAATATTATCAGAAACCGAATAAACAGTTAATTAGTTTGAGATCATGTTCGACTTTTATTCCTGGCCGTTTTTTCCCTGATCAGTGTGGAAGGCGGCGAGCTGTTCGAACGCATCGTAAACGAACAGTACCAGCTGACGGAGCTGGACGCCATCGTGTTCATGCGTCAGATCTGTGAAGGAGTGCAATATCTCCATCAGCAGTACATCCTGCATCTGGACCTGAAGGTGAAACCGTCTGCACTCCATCACACTCAATCACACTTCATACATAAACCATCAAAACAAACCAACACCCCCCCACTCCCACCCCGGTAGAACAGCAGGGACGGGTCAGAGGCACCAGTGTGTAGTAAAGCTGGAAAAATCTCTTATCTCTTATCTGCTTCATCACAAATAGATTCATCGAAACCAAGTCGAATCTATTTTTAGCAGCTGTATTTATATATCAATACAACTGCTACATATTTGCTCCTGTTCCATATGCAGTTGATCACTGGTAGTTCTGTAAGTAATGGCACCCAATAAGTGTTAGTCACGATATTTTTTTCTCCAATACTTACAATTTTTAAAACCTGTATGTAGCTGCATCTGTAACACTCTGGGTTGTAGTTTTATTATCCAAAAATACTCACCGTGTTCAATTAAAAAAAAAATCCCAAATCCAGATCCACTACAAAATTCAGCAGTGAATTATGGACCATTATACTGTAAGCATCATGAATTACGATTACCAGAATTTTTCAGCTTGGTTGCCTCTGCAATGAGGTTAAGACTTGTGCAACACAGACTAACAAAGAGTTTGAAATTTTTGAGATATTCTACTTCTAGTCTCCAACCCCAAAAAATTACATTAAGGTACTTTAGAGCAGTGGTCCCCAACCTTTTTTTTCACCACGGACCGGTCAATGTTTGTTAATTTTACCGCGGCCCGCTGGCGGTGGGTGGTCGTTGGTGGCGACTATACAATAAAATTAAATTAAATAATTTTAATTTAATTTTATTTAAACATGCCTTTTTAATTCACTACAACACTAAATCAATGAGAACCCCGAGCTTGTTTCTTTACAACGAGACGGTTCCATCTGGGGTAATAGGAGACAATGACACCCAAAGTGTGTCGCTTATGTCCAGTTTATTCCGTTGTTTTGTTTCGGTTGCCGTCACTGCAGAAATCCCCGCTTCACACAGATAGCATGTCGGAAATGGCGATAGGGATGTAAGTGCTGTGGTGACAATCTCAGGGTATTCCGCCATGACTTTAATCCAGAACACCGGCAGAGTTTCACCTAAACCCGATATCATGATATTTTGCGCATGCGCATTATCGGTGCGGCTTTAGGTGACGTCTCTCAGCTCCCGGTTAACCTCTCGTCCATGGAAAGTCGCTCAAACCCGAGAGAAATACACCACAGTAAATAAAATGGAAATAATTTAATGTTCCTTGGGCGGCCCGGTACCATTTGGTCCACAGACTGGTACCGGTCTGCGGCCCGGGGGTCGAGGACCACTGCTCGAGAGAAAGCTTTACCTACTATACAGTGGCTCCACACCATTAATTGTGTTTTCATTATTATATAATTCTGATTCTGGTCATGAATAAAGAACCTTATTATGAATACTGGCTATTATACTTATATCGTCCTAGACCTGTGGGAATATATATATATATTTATTTTATTTATAATCTTTTTATTTATATTTATTATGTCGCTTTGTAGAAGCCAACATTCTGTTTTCCGATTTAAGCTTAGACAAATATTTATCAAGAGTAACTCCTCCTTTCGAGCCACATGCACCAAATTCGGATATGTTGTAGACCCTGGTCTGAAGTATGTTGCTATTACCTTTCTAAGCAATCTGAGTACCGATACTTCCGGTACCAGGTCTCAAATTGGCCTTTTTTCCCATAGACTCCAATTATAAACTTTGGAGGTTTATACTGTAACTCATCAAGCTTTTGAACTCTCTATAGCAAACTCGACCAGCTCCTTTAGGGTGATACTCTGAACAAAGGTTTAAATCGGTGTACCGACTGGCCTTTCGCTTGTGATATATGCCCCGCCCTCAATATATGCAAAATCAAAAAACTTTTTACAACATGGACATGTGACATATCAAAACACTCAGAACAACGAGGAGAACTTCCTCACGGGTATTCTGATGACGTCACGTGAAAATAAAAATTAGCACAACATGGGCATGTCATATATCAAAACACTCAGCCCAATGAGGGGAATTACCTCACGTGTATTCTGGCTCGTCTTCACTTGCCTCCAAATGTTTTGGCACCCTAGCTTTCTTTCCACTTGCCTCCAGACGTATCACTTTGCGAATACCTTCTTTGTCAAAGCCAACATCAAAGTGTGTATATATATATTTTTAAACTTATACTTATATTTTCTTTTCCCCACAGCCTGAAAATATACTTTGTGTTAGCAGCACCAGCAACCAAATCAAGATCATCGATTTTGGCCTTGCTAGAAAGTAAGTGAATGGTGTTTTTGTTTCTGGCAGATGTTAGTCAGTTTTCTGTATCAAAGAGGCGCCTTTGATTACGTATATAGTGTTATTTGTGATGGTGTGAAGAGAGAGAAAGCTACTCGGTTGTCTCGTAATTATACTTCTCTGCAGTTCTCTCTCATGCACTGCCTCTGATTCACAAGGCTAGAGCGCCTTTATCATCCGGCCCCCACGTTTGATTTAGCAAACCATCACCGCAATCATGCCTCCACCTACATACTTCTTCACAACAAAGATTGACACGGAGATATCATGCGAAAGATTCACAGGCAACAATTACAATCTGAGATGCATGTTGTGTTTTTCTGCAGTTCTGAGTCACTGGGTTGAGCTGCTTTGCGTAACACAATCGAGTCTTATGAATGCTCTGAATGTGAAAAACGCTGTGTTTTTCTTCTATAGTGTTTGAACATGACGTTCGTCGTGTGTTCACTAATATACTGAGTTTTCTAGAAGATAAATCATTCCAGAGTGTGTTGACTGTGGACTGTCTGATGTGTGTACTCTCTAATTTATTGTTAAATATTCATAAATTCTAGTGTCTCATGTCCCAGTAAGATCCCAGTAAATAGGTGTGTCATGTGCGTATATGAAATACAATATACAGGTGTTTCATGTCTATTTATGGAAACCAATAAATGTCACACCCATATATGGAACTCAGTAATTAGAATTCTCACGCCCATATATGGAACACAGTAATAAGGAGTGTCACGCCCATATATGGAACACGGTAATAAGGAGTGTCATGCCCATGTATGGAACACAGTAATTAGGAGTGTCACGCCCATATATGAAACACAGTAATAAGGAGTGTCACGCCCATATATGGAACACGATAATTAGGAGTGTCAGGTCCATATATGGAACATAATAATTGGAAGTGTCACACCCATATATGGAACACAGAAATAAGGAGTGTCACGCCCATATATGGAACACAATAATTAGGAGTGTCACGCCCATATATGGAACACAGTAATAAGGAGTGTCACGCCCATATATGGAACACAATAATTAGGAATGTCACGCCCATATATGGAACACAGTAATAAGGAGTGTCATGCCCATGTATGGAACACAGTAATTAGGAGTGTCACGCCCATATATGGAACACAGTAATTAGGAGTGTCATGCCCATATATGGAACATAATAATTGGAAGTGTCACACCCATATATGGAACACAGAAATAAGGAGTGTCACGCCCATATATGGAACACAATAATTAGGAGTGTCACGCCCATATATGGAACACAGTAATAAGGAGTGTCATGCCCATATATGGAACATAATAATTAGAAATGTCACACCCATATATGGAACTCAGTAATTAGAAATGTCACACCCATATATGGAACATAATAATTGGAAGTGTCACGCCCATATATGGAACACAGTAATAAGGAGTGTCATGCCCATATATGGAACACAATAATTAGGAGTGCCACGCCCATATATGGAACACAGTAATAAGGAGTGTCATGCCCATATATGGAACACAGTAATAAGGAGTGTCATGCCCATATATGGAACACAATAATTAGGAGTGTCATGCCCATATATGGAACACAGTAATAAGGAGTGTCATGCCCATATATGGAACACAATAATTAGGAGTGTCATGCCCATATATGGAACAAAATAATTAGAAGTGTCATGCCCATATATGGAACACAATAATTAGGAGTGTCATGTCCTTATAGAAAACACTTAATTTCTATATATGGAACCCAGTTTTATCCATGTTTGAAACTTAATAATTGGCGTATCACGTACAGTACATATATAGAACCCAATAAGTAGACACGCCAAGTCCATGTAGCTTCCATTTAGCATGACTGGTCATGCCTTTAAGACAATGATGAACATATGGATGTGTCTTTGGCTCCATATGTGGAAATGAGAGCAGGTTTTATCTGACCTCATAGCCCAATGTTATTTTACACAGAACTATTAAGATACTAACATTTGATTTTTTTCTTGTGATTTGCAGATATCGACCCAGAGAGAAACTGAAGGTAAACTTTGGGACCCCTGAGTTTTTGGCGCCTGAAGTGGTGAATTACGACTTTGTGTCATTCCCTACGGACATGTGGAGCGTCGGCGTCATCACGTACATGCTGTAGGTTCGAATCCAGAGACAAATCCATAATGCTTTCTGTGCCATAAAGCTAAGGCTGACATTTGTTCAAAACATCCGTTAGAAATACTTTTAAAATATAAATTCAATATTTCCAGCAGGCTTATTTCACTATATTTTTTTATTATAGGCACAATGAAAAAAAAACTGAATACATTAAACCTTTTTGAGAATGGCTTTGCTTCTGGAAACTGAATTTTACAACAGAAGAAAAAGCCTATTTGGAACCGAGTATCTGCCTGAACTGAATTTTATATTTCTTGTGCTCTTTCTGACTTTTAATGTCAGCGAGAGATCAAAAAAGAAATGCAAATGCCACGGGAATGAAAGCCAGACATCAGAGCCTCTGGCATGAGTGCATCCACTAATCCTCTAATGAAAGCCTCTGGGCTTGGGGAGATGGCTAAGAGGTCCTGAAAGCACAATATCTACTCAACCCCAATCACAGTCCAACAACAAAGCCCTTCTCACATGGGTCATGGCCCTATACTCACTTGAATATGCACAAAACACAGTGCTTACAATTCCTACAACTGGATTACCAAGGCCAAATGTGGTGTACCGCAGCAGGAAAATATTGAATAATGAGGAACATTTGGCAAACCTTTTGACTCTTTTAAGTAGCTTGAACGCATAATGCAAAGTTTGCCATAAAAACCAAGGTTTCTCAGTGGATTTAGAGTCAGACCTTTTCGACCTTAAAAATGTTTTCTTTATTTTGCACTCAGCCATTCACCCACCTTTCATCTCGTATGACCGTTCTCTCAATTTTCCTAACCTTTTTTTTTTACATCATCCATCTCTCCACCTGTTTATCCATCCATACCTCCTCTAGTGCGTCCATCAATCTAACCGTCCACCAATCTGGCAGCGTTCATCCATCAATTCAACTTACTACTTATCCATTAATTCTGTCATTGAGCTTAAGCATTTATCCATCCATCCATCCATCCATCCATCCATCCTTCTTCTTCTTCTTTCGGCTTTTCCCTTCAGGGGTTGCCACAGCGAATCATCTCTCAACCATCCATCCATCCATCCGTCCATCCTTCTTCTTCTTCTTCTTCTTCTTTCGGCTTTTCCCTTCAGGGGTTGCCACAGCGAATCATCTCTCATCCATCCATCCATCCATCCATCCATCCATCCATCGTTCATCCATCCATACATCCATCCATCGTTCATCCATCCATCAAGAGTCAAGAAGCTTTTATTGTCATTACAACCATATATAGCTGATTGTAGTACACAGTGAAATGAGACAACGTTTCTCCAGGATCAAGGTGCTACATAAAACAAAGACAGGGCTAAGGACATAGTAAGTAGTCTTATAAGTAGTAGTAGTAAGTAGCCACATAAAGTGCAACTGTGCAACCTGGTGCAAACAGTGCAGGACAAGACAAACAAGACAGTGCAGGACAAAATACATTGCAGACATAAAGCTTCAAGACAATACAAAAAATACAAAAAATGCAATACACAAAAGACAATAAACAGCAACAGAAATAAACCGGTGTATATACTGTATGTGAATACTGAATGTTCAAACAATATTTCGTGCAGTAACATTAGAATGAACGCAGTTTCTTAGCAGCAGGTCCTTGGGATAATATATAGAATTGTGCAAAAATCAGCAAATGACTGAAATATCGTATAGTATGTGCGTAATGGCTGAGATATTGTACAATGTGTGCAAAAACAGCTGAAATGTTGGACAGTATGTGCAAAAACAGCAGAAAAGTGTGCAAAACGGCGTGTAAACAGTTTGACGGATTGTAAGCAGCATGTAAACAGTATGATGTGTCAGTGTGTGTGTGTGTTTTGTGAGGGTCTGTGGAGTCCATACAGATGATGCGTGTGTATGTTGTGCTCAGTACAGTACAGTTCAGTTATTGAGAAGTCTGATGGCTTGTGGGAAGAAACTGTTACGCAGTCTGGTCTTTAGGGCCCGAACGCTTCGGTACCTTTTTCCAGACGACAGGAGGGTGAAGAGTGTGTGTGAGGGGTGTGTGGGGTCATCGACAATGCTGTTGGCTTTGCGGATGCAGCGTGTGGTGTAAGTGTCCATGATAGAGGGAAGAGAGACCCCAATGATCTTCTCCGCTGTCCTCACTATCCGCTGCAGGGTCTTGCGATCCAAGATCGTACAGTTCCCAAACCAGACAGTGATGCAGCTGCTCAGGATGCTCTCAATGGTCCCTCTGTAGAACATGGTCAGGATGGGGGGAGGGAGATGTGCCTTTCTCGGCCTTCGTAGGAAGTAGAGACGCTGCTTGGCTTTCTTGATGATGGCTCTGGTGTTGAGTGACCAGGTGAAGTTCTCCGCTAGATGAACACCAAGAAATTTGGTGCTCTTGTCGATCTCTACAGATGATCCGTTCCCGATCCGGACTGACTGAGGTCTCCCAGTCAGGAAGTCCAGGATCCAGTTGCAGAGGGAGGAGTTTAGTCCCAGCAGGCTCAGCTGCCCAATCAGGTGCTGAGGGATGATTGTATTGAATGCTGAACTAAAGTCTATGAACAGCATTCGTACATAAGTGTCTTTATTGTCCAGATGGGTGAGGGCTAAGTGGAGGGCTATGGCAATGGCATCAACTGCATCCATCCTTCCATCCATCCATCCATCCATCCATCTCTCCACCTATCTATTTATCTATCCATCCATCCATTCATCCATCCATCCGTCCATCTCTCCACCTATCTATCCATCTATCCATCCATCCATCCACCCACCTGCTCTATGGTGTGTTATCTTTTATCTTGCCTGACTGTTCTCTCTATTTTTCTAACCTGTTCTCCATCATCCATCCTCCCATCTGTTCATCCACGTATATACCTCCTACATCCTCCAAATCGACAGCATTCATCCTTCAATTTAACTTTTGACTCATCCATTAATTCTAAGCCGTTTTTCTTCAGTTATAACCAACATTTCCTTAAAGTGATCCGTAAGTGTTGTAGACTAGTTCTGGTTCATCTTATCATTTGCAATGAATTAACAGTAATAAAATAAAATAAAATAAAATCATCAAGTGCTGTTTTATTAGCAGCTCTATAACGAGGGTGGAAGCCATTTTGGATAAAGAGAAAGAATCATCTTTAAGCAGCTGAGTGAATCGAGTCTTCCCAAACTTCCCAGACTTTAAATTTCCTGCTCTGAGTAACTCTGACCTTTTATTCTTTAATGTCTTTTTTAGTACGTTGCTGCTTCATGCTACAATTTGTTTCACTCGTTCCTATGATCGAATCAAACGAATCAAAACTTCAAAGAATCGAGTCACTAAAAAGAATCCTATTCTTCATTGCTAACACTAAATAGTGTCGTTCGTGAATCAGGATTAAGAACTGCTGCGATTTTTCAGCCTCTGACTCGAATTTAATGCCGAAGCTCCATTATTAGCCCTGAACAACTTAGAGTAATGTGTTAATTAGCACTAACACCGTGACACCTGCTCGAGAGGCTTTAGCAGGATTTCTTTTCACCTAGAATGTATGTTATGACCTGGTTTTCTGCAACTCTGTGCCTCAGTTTGATTATTCTGTTATCGCTCAACTATTTAAAGGACCAATGGAGGCCTTTTTAGGTGCGTTGTGTATTATTTATTTATTTATTTATTTATTTATTTATTTATTTATTTTTTAATGCATGCATCTAACTTTTAAGCGATGGCCTTATTTTGAAGTGTTATGTAAGGCTCACAGTAACACGTGTGAGGAAGATGACTGTTACCGACGAAGATGACACACCATTAACAAACACTTAGAGCACAGAGCGATCATCCGACGTGACAAAGCGATGTTGCTGCCTATTTCTTTATCCTTCAACTATCCACAATGTAGAGGGATTCTTTTTCTTCTTCCTCTTCTTCTTTTTCTTCTTCCTCTTCTTCTTTTTCTTCTTCTTCTTCTTCTTCTTCTTCTTCTTCTTCTTCTTGCTTTAAGCGAGGGTAGGGGAGTAGGGGCTATAGTTCTTAGATTCTTCTTAGGGAGTAGGTATTAGGGTCATAGTATTACTTGTTATCAGATCTGGTTGCTTATGAGTATCGTCTCGTAGATGAGTGTATTCGGTTATCAGATAGGTAGTAGGTATGTGATGGGTATTATGGATCGAGGAGGGAGTAGAGTGGAGAAAGGATTGATGTGTAGGCGGAGAGTGAGGAAGAGGCAGAAGTTGGGTGAGTATTCATTAATAGTATAATATTTTATTCATATTTCGTCATCGTGTGATGCTTATGCGAATAATAGTATTTTCGTCTTGAGTAGTGAGTATTAGGAGGATGATGAGCATGTTTGAGTGGATGTGTGTAGTTGGGGTATGAAGAGAGGAGGATGGTAGAGGAGGCAAAGTATTTGAGTGTATGATTCTGAGGGAGTATTGAGTGTGGGATGTATATATGGTGTTCTGTAGGTATGACTCTGTTTAGTATTCTTGAGTGATTACTATTCGATGAATGTAGTTATGTATTGATATTGCGCTTATTGCGAGATGCGCTGGGTGTGTATGCGTAGGAGTAGTGCGCACATGAGGAGTAGGCGTGAGTAGTATGATGGTAGGTCGGAGGGATGCGGTATGGTGTGGTTGTGATATATGAGGGTACAGTGTATTAGGTCGGAGGTCGGTGTGTTGCGAGTATATGGAGTTTGTTGATGTCTGTGCGTCCGAGGATTTCTTAGGTGTGAGGAGTAAGGCTGGAGTTGCGTTAGAATAGTAGGTTTAGAGGATGTGGTAGACGGTGTTCGTATTATTTATTCGTATTCTTGTAGTGATTCTGTTTATTCTTATCGATCTTCTTCTTTTTCTTCTTCTCTCTTCTTCTTCTTTTTCTTCTTTCTTCCTTTTCTTTTTCCTCCTCCTCCTCTTCTTCTTCTTCTTCTTCTTCTTCTTCTTCTTCTTCTTCTTCTTCTTCTTCTTCTTCTTAGTATTATTATTATTAACTTTTCTCTTGCTCTCTCATTTAATTTCCTTCTGCTCTTCCATGACAATTCATCCACATGCTGGAAATATTAAGTACATTTAAATAAAAAGCCAACAGAATAGAGTGCACAGTTCTGAAAGCACTTAAGCGTTAAACAAGTTCTTCATTAGCTAATAATTTGGAACAGATCGCCGGCGTGTTAGCAACACATTTATCACCAGGTTGACGAGGTGGTTTGTTCAGTTTTGCCAAATGGTTGTAAAAGAGGCTTTTTATTAATAATCTATCAGACGGTGTATTATATAACAGTCCTAATGTCTCCTTTGTGTGTGTGTGTGTGTGTGTGTGTGTGTGTGTGTGTGTGTGTGTGTGTGTGTGTGTGTTTTCAGTTTAAGTGGCTTGTCACCTTTCCTGGGTGACAACGACGCTGAGACGATGAACAACATCCTTCACGCCAACTGGGACTTTGACGCTGAGGCGTTTGAGAACGTGTCAGAAGAAGCGAAAGACTTCATCTCTAAATTACTCATCCCTGCAAAATGGTACCTATCTGTCCATCCGTCATCCAGCTCTCCTTTTATCTCAAAATCACCAGCCCAGGCATACATACATCCATCCATTCATCCACCCATCCATTTCTCTGTCTGTTTGTTCATCCTTTCACTAACCTTCAATTTTCCATCCATTCTTCCATCCATCCTTTATCTCACATGGATATTTCTCTTTATTTATCTAACCTGTCTGTTTATCATCCATCTTTCCCTCTGTTTATCCGTCTATACATACAGTACGTGTGTCCAGCAATTTATTTACCCATCCACCAATTCAGAAACTTTCATACATACATTCAAACTCCTGCTCATCCATTAATTATTCCATCCATCCATCCATCCATCCATCCATGCAGAACATTAGGTATTTTTTAAACATCTTGTCATTTATTCATTCATTCATCATGGGCCATCGAGGCAGGATACACCCTGGACGGAGTGCCAACCCATCACAGGGCACACACACACTCTCATTCACTCACACACTCACACACTACAGACAATTTTCCAGAGATGGACCGGGTGAGGAAACCGGAGTACCCGGAGGAAACCCCCGAGGCACGGGGAGAACATGCAAACTCCACACACACAAGGAGGCGGAGGCGGGAATCAAACCCCCAACCCTGGAGGTGTGAGACGAACATGCTAACCACTAAGCCACCACCCCCCACCCCCGTCATTTATTTAAGTTTTTTTAATTTGGTATAAAGATATAAAGCATATTAAACACTTTATTACTGTAGTTATAATATTGAATTTAAAATGACAGAAACATCAAGGACTTTAATATGGAAGTTTAAAGTAGCTTTTTAAGGAACGATCGATCCACTTAACGTCTCGCTTTAATATTTTTGGATTTTTGGAGTAACAGGATGTAAAGACTGGCTGCTCTTTCATCCCCACATTGCCTCTCTTTGGAACTGAGCGTTTAACTCGGCAAAAACATCCGGATACGTTCATCAAAAGGCTGAAATTATCAGCATAGATGAGGCCGAGCTGTAAGGCAGAGGCTTTGCTGGTGCCACGAGAGCGTCACTGCTCATCTGGCGTGAGACAATAGACGCCTGGCTCAGCAGGGGCCAGCGAGGGCCTGCTAATGATCCTCTACAGCTCTGTGACAGGGTGCACTTAGTGACGCAACACACGCCTACATTTAACATTCTTCACATTCGCACCCTCTCTCTCCGGTGACTAAAAACATACACGCAGATGGGCGGCCCTTCAGCGCAACGTGCCTGAGAAAATGCCTTTCTGATTGTGCACAAGTGTTGTGTAATTGCTGTGTTTTGTCTGACAAAATGGCTTTTGTATAACAGACAGTCAAAAATCGTTTCCACCGCCATCGTCGCGTAGAAGGCCACGTGATTCGCCGTTACCCGAGAAGAGATTCGGCTATTCGAAAGGCGCGTATGACGGGTCAAAGGTCATGAAATAAGTAGGTATCAAGGAGTAATTATAGTGTACGGGTGATAAAGTAGTCATCTGCATGGATGGGGGAAAAAAAGAAAGTCTATCATGTTCATGCACACACACACACACACACACACACACACACACACACACACACACACACACACACACACACACACACATACACACACACACACACACATATTTGTATTAGAAGCCTTGTAAGGACCTGATGCTTACAAAAACTTAAATTTATAGATTTTTATTGATGGGATAAATGGACGGATGAGTAGATCGACGGATGGATGCACCAAATGATGTATAGCTGAATAAACTGATAATTGGACAGATGGATGAACATTTGGTCCCCACCAAGATATGAAAACGTGAACAGACACTCACAGTGATATGTTCAGTAGTGTGATTTATAACACATATATTTTAATGGATTTTTCACCCTCACACACACACACACACACACACACACACACACACACACACACACACACACTCTTGCTTTCTCTCACACCAGTGTGTTTCAGGTTAACAGGTCACGCATGCTTTTAGCTAATGACCGCTAATGGCTCATCGTCCACAGTCAGCAGCTCGGGTGGATTCACAAATACCACACGGCTAATTAAGCCGAGCTGCCAATCAAATGACAATTAACATCATTTAATTGTCACCAATGTATGAAAACCTTCCGATGGCCTGGTGGTCTAATTAGTGCTGGTACATTTTTAACACCCTCAATGTATGCTTTATATTTCTAAAATATTATGTAGAAGTCACACACACACACACACACACACACACACACACACACACACACACACACGAGAGTCTGCTGCTAAAGGAAATAAACACAGAAAGATTATTATTCCTGATTTACATCACACCCTTAAGGGTTTTACAATAATTCATCCAATAATAATTTCCTCGAATACTCGATCAGAAAGTCCTACTGGAAATAAAAATACACTAATTAGATTTTTTTGTCGTATATATTTATAAGTTCGTCGAGAAGATTTAGGTACAGATTTAAAGATTTCAGTTTGGACTCAGAATTAGATGAGCGGTCTCATGCAGGTTGACACTGGATTTGTGGATTTGGATTTTTTATTTTTTTTTATCTGTTTCACAATAAATATCTTTATCGTTTCACGAGCCTAAGTATCGGTTTTTTAAACCAGGCATCCAAAGAGTTACGATTTTGTTTAAGATCATTTTTTCTCGCAGATGTTACTCCATGAGGGCACGGTGGCTTAGTGGTTAGCAGGTTCGCCTCACACCTCCAGGGTCGGGGGTTCGATTCCCATCTCAGCCTTGTGTGTGTGGAGTTTGCATGTTCTCCCCGTGCCTCGGGGGTTTCCTCCGCGTACTCCGGTTTCCTCCCCCGGTCCAAAGACATGCATGGTAGGTTGATTGGCATCTCTGGAAAATTGTCCGTAGTGTGTGTGTGTGTGTGAGTGAATGAGAGTGTGTGTGTGCCTTGTGATGGGTTGGCACTCCGTCCAGGGTGTATCCTGCCTCGATGCCCGATGATGCCTGAGATAGGCACAGGCTCCCCGTGACCCGAGAAGTTCGGATAAAGCGGTAGAAAATGAATGAATGAATGTTACTCCATGCTATACGTCAACATTCAGGGTCGTATCTGATTTCACAGCAGTCTGGAGAGAGAACCTGAGATACCGTATCAACACATCGTCGTTCGTTTCTTTATGATTAAAAACATAACATAAATTTATTTCGATCCCAGTGTGCTGGTAAAAGGGTAAATATTGCACAGGGTTTTTATCTCAGCAGATTATTACAGTAAGATAAACAGCTCTGTATGCTCTTAGTGTCCCCAATGACTTAAAAGTATTGGCACCCCTTGTCCCTGCCTTTGAAAATGCTCGTTTATTGCAGTCTATTATATGCAAACAGAAGGTCAGGGCCTTCTGACGTGTCTACTGGGAATATTATAATATTACCTCCTTAAAAGCTTAATGACGTTGGATAGAAAGGCAGTGATGATCGAATGGGTTGGTGATGAACCACCTTTAATTAAAGATGGGTCGATTTTGATTAAAAGAAGGTTACCTGTGGAAAAGCTGGGATGTGTATTAAAGGGTACATTTATTCTTGAAAATTTGTACAAATCCAATACAATGGTCTTGTCATAGACCGTTTTACTGAGGAACCTTTGAATGACTCTGTTATTGTAATCTGTTTGTGTTCCCAATGATTATTACAGAAAAAACAACCGCATTAGCGTTATAGCAGCTTGTCTGTCTGTCTGTGTCTCTGTCTGTCTGTGTCTCTGTCTGTCTGTGTCTCTGTCTGTCTGTGTGTGTCTCTGTCTGTCTGTGTGTGTCTCTGTCTGTCTGTCTGTGTCTCTGTCTGTCTGTCTGTCTGTGTCTCTGTCTGTCTGTGTGTGTCTCTGTATGTCTGTCTGTGTCTCTGTCAGTCTGTCCGTGTCTCTGCCTGTCTGTCCGTGTGTCTGTCAGTCTGTCTGTGTCTCTGCCTGTCTGTCTGTGTCTCTGTCAGTCTGTCTGTGTCTCTGCCTGTCTGTCTGTGTCTCTGCCTGTCTGTCTGTGTCTCTGCCTGTCAGTCTGTGTCTCTGTCAGTGTGTGTCTCTGTCAGTCTGTCTGTGTCTCTGTCTGTCTGTGTGTGTCTCTGTATGTCTGTCTGTGTCTCTGTCAGTGTGTGTCTCTGTCAGTCTGTGTCTCTGTCAGTCTGTCTGTGTCTCTGCCTGTCTGTCTGTGTCTCTGTCTTTCTGTCTGTGTGCCTGTGTGTCTGTGTGTGTCTCTGTCTGTCTGTCTGTCATGTTTTGGGTACGAAGACAGTTTAGCAGCTTTTACCTGCAGTTTACCTGCAGCTCAGCAACAAGACCTCGATCTGTCCAAACCCCTGTTCACTACAGCTGCTCTGTTCTCTCTGTTCTCTCTGTTCTCTCTGTTCTCTCTCTCTCTGTTCTCTCTCTCTAAAAAAAAAAATTATGAATTGCACACATTTTTAGTTTCCTGTGACCGTGCTGTTACTATGGATACAATAACATACAGCGTGAGCACCAGCATGTTCATATATTCCTGTGATTCCCAGTTGCGATACCGTTATGGCTATTAGTATAGTAAATGATTGAAACCCTTCTGACCAATCAGGATCCAGAATTTAACAGCACTTGTGTTTGTGTACATTAGAAACTTCAGAGAGGTGATACTGTTAAGGTATATCATTGTGTGTGTGTGTGTGTGTGTGTGTGTGTGTGTGTGTGTGTGTGTGGTGTGTGTGTGTGTGTGTGTGTACGGCAGCAGTCGACTGAGTGCCTCAGGCTGTATGAAACACAGCTGGCTGAATAATCTGGAGGAGAAAGCGAAGAGACACAGAGTCCGTCTCAAATCCCAGATGAGACTACAGCGTTACCTAGCAGCTCATCGCCAGTGGAAGGTACGCAACACTACACAAAATGACGCGTGTGGCTGTGGGATTAAAACCGCTAGAATGGTGCGAAAGTTCTGCGAGAATGATGCGTTGAAAACCGATCTTAGAACATTAAAAAAAAAAAGAAATACACACACGCACACAGACAGCTAACATTGTCCACTCATTGTCCAATCTCACCAGATTATTACAGGAAGATAATCTGCTCTTCTATATGCTCTGTGTCCCTAACGGCTTAAAAGTATTGGCACCCCCTTCCCCTGCCTTTTTTGCGACCGCTTGTTTATTGCAGATTTTTGCAGTCTATCAGTAATGCGAGCAGAAGTCCATTTCCATTCCAACTGGCAGATTGAGAATCGCAGTTTGGTGGTAAAAGGGTTCCTTTATTAAAGTCTGTCAGTGTTTCAGTCGAATAAATTCAGTCAAATCGTTCCCAGTTTGATTAAGGTGTCTGGGGTAAGATGAGATTATTAATAATAATAATAATAATAATAATAATAATAATAATAATCTTTAATTCTTCTCAAATGCTCCATAAATCGAGTTTAAGGTGAAAGAGCTCAAAGCTCCACATCTCGTTCTGTGACTCCAGGGTTTCTGGGTAATAATTCTCATTTATAAATAAAGTAAGTCGTGGCCTAATGGTTAGAGAGTCTGACTCCTAACCCTAAGGTTGTGGGTTCGAGTCTCGGGCCGGCAATACCACGACTGAGGTGCCCTTGAGCAAGGCACCGAACCCCCGACTGCACCCCGGGTGCCCCAGCAGAAATGGCTGCCCCCTGTTCCGGGTGTATGTTCAGGGTGTGTGTGTGTGTGTGTGTGTGTGTGTGTGTGTGTGTGCACTTTGGATGGGTTAAACGCAGAGAACAAATTGAGTATGGGTCAGTGTACTTAGCCGTATGTCAAAATCTGCTGCACGTGTGTCACCTCCTCATCAATCCTTCTTACAGAAGCACTTCTACGCGGTGACGGCGGCCAACCGGCTCAAGAGGTTCCAGCAGAGCAGATCCATGAGCACGTCCTGATTCTTACAGACGTACAGGACCGAGGAGGGGAAGACGGACATTCCTTTCTTCTTCACACTCAGCTCGACTTCACCGAGCTCCAGCACGTGTGCGAAGACGTCGGGGTTTATTTCGTTTAATTTATTTTATTCTAGTCAGACAAAGAAACAGCAGCCGATTAAGAACGACATTTTGTTGTAGTGAATATTCCTACGCTCACTTTATGACGTACGTATCGTTTGATTTTCTGTTATAAGCCACAAACACCACAGATTTCTCTGCCCTGAGCATGAAGATGCTGCTGTACTGAACACACACTCGCATGGAAAACTCTTCCTCCCTTCTGTGAAGGTGTCTTGTTTTTTTTTCTTTGCATTATATTCAAAATTAGCCTCTTTTTTTTTTCTTGTGGTGGATTGAAACTCATTTACCAGCCAAGATGTTTTTTTTTTCTCCTCGCCTCTTGTGATACACTCGTTCTGTTATGCAATAAACTCATGTAGATGCTTCTGGCACTTGCAGTTGCTGAGATTTTTTATTTTTTTTCCTGGAGAAGTTTCTCTCCCACGCAGATGAAGCCAACGTCAGCTTTCATAATAAAACACGATCCCAAAAGACGCCAGATTTAGTGCCACATTCAGCATTTTATCCTCAATGCTCCCTGGAGTACACGTTCAATGTGAAGCCTGCATGTGCTTTATTTTTTTAGAGCTTAGATCTTGCTTTTGCTCACTTCCTAAACTTAGACACTCAAATATTCCATATTGAATAATAAAACAATGTCTTTATACAATATACAAGGCATAAAAACAAACACCCTTTAATACATTACGAGTACGCAAATGAACCCCATCTACACATTACTCCTACTTCACTGCACAGCACCACTGCAAGGTCAGACAGAGACAGACAGACCTGCACACACAGGCAGACAGGCCCACCTGCACACACTGACTGACAGACAGACAGGCCCACCCACACAGACAGACAGGCCCACCTGCACAGACAGACAGGCCCACCTGCACACACTGACTGACAGGCCCACCTGCACACACTGACTGACAGGCCCACCTGCACACACTGACTGACAGACAGACAGGCCCACCCGCACACACTGACTGACAGGCCCACCTGCACACACTGACTGACAGACAGACAGGCCCACCCACACAGACAGACAGGCCCACCTGCACAGACAGACAGGCCCACCTGCACACACTGACTGACAGGCCCACCTGCACACACTGACTGACAGGCCCACCTGCACACACTGACTGACAGGCCCACCTGCACACACTGACTGACAGACAGACAGGCCCACCCGCACACACAGACAGACAGGCCCACCCGCACACACTGACTGACAGGCCCACCTGCACACACTGACTGACAGACAGACAGGCCCACCCACACAGACAGACAGGCCCACCCGCACACACTGACTGACAGGCAGACAGGCCCACACAGACAGACAGGCCCACCCACACAGACAGACAGGCCCACCTGCACACACTGACTGACTGACTGACAGGCCTACCCGCACACACTGACTGACTGACTGACTGACTGACTGACAGGCCCACCCACACAGACAGACTGACTGACAGGCCCACCCACACAGACAGACAGGCCCACCCACACAGACTGACTGACAGACAGACAGGCCCACCCACACAGACTGACTGACAGGCCCACCCACACAGACTGACTGACAGGCCCACCCACACAGACTGACTGACAGGCCCACCCACACAGACTGACTGACAGGCCCACCCACACAGACTGACTGACAGGCCCACCCCACAGACTGACTGACAGGCCCACCCACACAGACTGACTGACAGGCCACCCACACAGACTGACTGACAGGCCCACCCACACAGACTGACTGACAGGCCCACCCACACAGACTGACTGACAGGCCCACCCACACAGACTGACTGACAGGCCCACCCACACAGACTGACTGACAGGCCCACCCACACAGACTGACTGACAGGCCCACCCACACAGACTGACTGACAGGCCCACCCACACAGACTGACTGACAGGCCCACCCACACAGACTGACTGACAGGCCCACCCACACAGACTGACTGACAGGCCCACCCACACAGACTGACTGACAGGCCCACCCACACAGACTGACTGACAGACAGACAGGCCCACCCACACAGACTGACTGACAGACAGACAGGCCCACCCACACTGACAGACAGACAGGCCCACCCACACAGACAGACAGACAGGCCCACCCACACAGACAGACTGACAGACAGACAGGCCCACCCACACAGACTGACTGACAGACAGACAGGCCCACCCACACAGACTGACTGACAGACAGACAGGCCCACCCACACAGACAGACAGACACACCTGCACACACTGACTGACAGTCAGACAGACAGGCCCACCCACAAAGACAGGCCCACCTACACAGAAAGACAGACAGACGTACGCAGAGACAGTTTGATCATTTAATTTTATTAAAACAGTAGTACAGATTGTGTTGGACACACCCACAAACACCCACGTACACACACACACATGAAGACAAGCACTCACACACGCTTCTTCACACTGCCCGAGACACTTGATGTGAACGAGTCACAGGTAATGAGGGGGTTGATTAAAAAGCACCTGAGACTACACACGAACAATGAGCATCATCAAACCACTCGAACGCAGCGGAATATAAACCAGCGCTCGGCTTCAGTCCTCATTCACATCATCGTGTTCAAAACACGTCTGTCAACGCAATCAAGTGAAATAATACAGGAGAGGGAATATCTGTACACACTGATCAATTTCACCTGCGCGCGCACACACACACACACGATCATGTGGGAAGATAAATAAATTCAAAAAAAGAAGAGAGCAATGTTAAAGAAGAAAACTAAAAACATGACAAATAATTAAATTAAATTAAATAAATCAGCAGGTGTAGCCATCACTCTCTGTCGCTCTTGGCTTTGAGAGCATTTTCCAGGATTTTTCTTTTCCACTCCTCGTAATTTTGTTTCGTTTCTTCCTCACACTCGTCTTCCCTCAGTGCCTGTTCCCGCTGTTGCTTAGGAGACGTTGGCAAGCCATCATCTGACAGAGAGAGAGAGAGAGAGAGAGGGAGAGAGAGGAGAGCGAGACATGTGGAGAGAGAGAGAGAGAGAGAGGAGAGCGAGACATTTGGAGAGAGGGAGGGAGAGACATGTGGACAGAGGAGGGCGACATGTGGAGAGAGAGGAGAGCGAGACATGTGGACAGAGGAGGGCGACATGTGGAGAGAGAGAGGAGAGCGAGACATGTGGAGAGAGGGAGGGAGAGACATGTGGAGAGAGAGAGAGAGGAGAGCAAGACATGTGGAGAGAGGGAGGGAGAGACATGTGGAGAGAGAGAGAGAGACATGTGGACAGAGGGAGGGAGAGACATGTGGAGAGAGAGAAAGAGGGAGGGAGAAAGAGTTTTGTTAAAATTTCAGTAAGGAATCATTTATTCCAAATTGTATAAAGCCTCTCAAACTGTATAACGGTGAACGTTTCTTTATATGCAGATTTCTGACTTATTTCCCCTTAACTAAAAAGAAACCCTCATACAAGTGCATGTGAGAGAGAGAGAGAGAGAGAGAGAGAGAGAGAGAGAGAGAGAGAGAATATGTGAATAACAGAGTGAATAGGTGAGTGAGTGAATGAGAGAGGGGGGGAGGGAAGGAGAGGGTGAGGCAAAGAATTGACAAGTGACCATGAAGAAAAGAAAGAGGAGAAATGACTAATAACATTTTGGTCAAAGCTTTTTCTACATTAAATAAGGAGACTAAACACCTTCGCCTTGTGTTTGTAATGAGTTTCAGGACTATTACAGAGATCGTGAACTACTGACACTAATACGAGCCCACTGAAGTATTACTGAGACATTCCTCTAACGTAGGATCGGATAAGAAAGAGCCAGACTGTCATTTATTATTTCTCACCCTCTTCTGCTTCCTGCGGCGTCTCGGTGAGATTCTTCTGTCTCTTCTGTGCTGATTTGATCTTTCCCTTCATGGAAGATGTGTCACCTGAGACAGAGATAGACAGAAAGCGAGACACGACGATAAAGAGCGAGACAGAGAGCGAGACACAAAGCGAGATACGACGATAAAGAGCGAGACAGAGAGCGAGACACAAAGCGAGATACGACGATAAAGAGCGAGACACAGAGGGCGAGACACAGAAAGCGAGACAACGATAAAGGGCGAGACACAGAGGGCGAGACACAGAGGGCGAGACACAGAGGGCGAGACACAGAGGGCGAGACACAGAGGGCGAGACACAGAGGGCGAGACACAGAGGGCGAGACACAGAGGGCGAGACACAGAAAGCAAGATACAACGATAAAGGGCGAGACACAGAGAGCGAGACACAACGATAAAGGGCGAGACACAGAGGGCGAGACACAGAGGGCGAGACACAGAGGGCGAGACACAGAGGGCGAGACACAGAGGGCGAGACACAGAGGGCGAGACACAGAGGGCGAGACACAACGATAAATGGCGAGACACAGAGGGCGAGACACAGAAAGCAAGATACAACGATAAAGGGCGAGACACAGAGAGCGAGACACAACGATAAAGGGCGAGACACAGAGGGCGAGACACAGAGGGCGAGACACAGAGGGCGAGACACAGAGGGCGAGACACAGAGGGCGAGACACAGAGGGCGAGACACAGAGGGCGAGACACAGAGGGCGAGACACAGAGGGCGAGAGCGAGACACAGAAGAGAAACAGTAAGAGAGAAACAGAGTGAAAAAATAGACTAGTATAAATGTTGTCGTCCCCCCTGAATATCAGTTGTGGCTTTAAACAGAATTCCCATGCAACGATAAACAGATTAAAAAAAGTCTGTGGCATCATTCCATCATTTAAAATAAATAAATAAATAAATATCTCTTTAAATCCAACCCCAACAAATTAAAAAATAAATTCCAACAGTTCATAAAAGTCGAGGATGTCTGATGACGCATCTCGGATGACGGCAACGCGTAAAAGTTTATTTCTCTATATTTATTTCAGACGTTCCGCACACACATCCGACAGGCGACGGATTTACTTAAAAAAAAAGAAAACAGCGACTCACTGCAGATCTCTTGGCCGAACTTCAGAAGCTGAACACACAGCCTGTCGAACACGGCCTTCTTGGTGCCGGAGGACGACGCCAGCTTCTTATCCACTCTGATTTTCATGCACCTTCAAAGTAAACGTCAGACACGGTGTTAGTGCTTTGGTACAAATCCGACCGTGGAGCCGGGGCAGAATTAAACCTACTGAGGTATTATGGGATGTCGAAATAAACAGTAACATCCTCGCATGTTAGACGGAGCAGAGCAGAGTAAAAACTAGATCTGATGATTATAATATCAGCATCGTTTAAGGGTTTCATCCAGGAGCTAAACCAGGAAAGATGGAGGCTCGGTTATGTGTGAGGAACATCATGAGCTCACACCGTTCTAGGAAAATAATCCATGTGATCGTGTGCGCGCGTTAAAGCCTGAAATGAAACTATACCACCGATTACACTGCACTTTTTAACTATTTGTCATTACATTATTTTTACACATTGCTCTACTCTAGAGCTTATTACATGGAGTGAAAGGACCTAAGGGAGAACAGGAGCAGTGTGTTGTGCAGTACTGACTTGCAGGCAGTGAACAGAGCAGCTGTAGTGAACAGGGGTTTGGACAGATCGAGGTCTTGTTGCTGAGCTGCAGGTAAACTGTCTTCGTACCTAAAACATGACCACACACACACACACACACACACACACACACACAAGCAGTAGTAGTTAGTATTCTTTAATCCTCATTACTGCACAATCCTCACAGCGAGTCTCAGAACATATTCAGATTTGATGATTATTACAGAGAAGCTGTTTATTCTGATTACCGTTGAAGGATCTGAGCCGCCGCCTTCACCGCCTCCATGCAGCCGTACTGCACCGCCAGATCCCCGAGCCCCAGACTGCTTTGCAGCCCCAGCATGCACTCCATGGCCTTCAGGCTGCTCTGATATGCTTTCTTAGTCAATCCTGACAGCTTGACGACATACTCCTGCTCAGACACACAAGCATATAAAGAAAACTAACTCAGACATGGATGAAATGAAGGCTTGGTTAAAATCTGGAGCTCAAAGGAAGCTCGTGTGAACGCTAGCGTGCTTATGGGTCGAGACGGGAGTGAATCTCCGTGGTTTTTTCTGGGGGGGGGGGGGGTCACCTTCTCCACTACACCGTCACCTTCTCCACTACACCGTCACCTTCTCCACTACACCGTCACGTTTAAAGAGCTAAAAACATCCTGTCAAAGCTCAGACTAATTATTCACATTTTAAATAAAAGATTAAATGCTATTTTGGTTTTCACTGCGTCCTCCATTTTGTCATGACTTGAGCCGGTCGTGACAAAAGTAGCGGCTCGTCCGTTCTTACAGTTTGAGTATTTTTGTATACGACTTTAATTCGTTGTAAATTCCGTTGATATCGGTTATTCGTTGAAACGTTAGCTTTGGAGGGCTGCAGTGAATTTGGTATGTCGCTTACTTTTGTTTTATAAACATTTGTGCGGTATTGAATTTGGTAGGTAAGCGGTTTCGATACGTTTACCGGCTAATAATTTTGGACTGCTTTTCCCTGGTTAGGAAAAGATGGCACCCTTACCCGGATGCTCTGTTTGTTATTTTAGTTTGTTTTTTTTTGTTTTTTTGTATGGTGAAAGCGGTTGGAGCAATAGCTCGGGAACACGTCCGTGTTTTGTAATGGCAACTAGTCAATTGGTTGTTGTTGTTGTGAACCCTGGTTTATAGTGTGTAAATACCCACCGCAAGTACCTATATGAAGACTAGGGTTCAGTTTAGTTAGTTTATGGTTTAGTTAGGGCAGGGGTCGGCAACCTTAAACACTCAAAGAGCCATTTTGGACCCGTTTCCCACAGAAAAAAAAACACAGGGAGCCACAAAACCCATTTGACATCTAAAATGAAGATAACACCGCATATATCGTTTTTTACCTTTATGAAAAGTATAGAAAAAACTGTAGTGTGAAATCAATGAACCACTACCGAGTTAACGAAGTTTTATTTCTGCAGGCAAACAAAAATATTTTGAACAGTTTGAACTAACCTTAAGTAAAAAGACGCTGGGTTGAAGGTTACTGTCAAATAAAATGTTCAATGTATAATTGAGTCCTCTTCGGCTCTGAAATTTTGAAGATAGGCAAGCGTAATATCTCACACACACACACACACACACACACACCCCCGCAACCCCAATTTTTTTCATTGGTTGTTGGGTTAAATCTTTCCCAGATATTGCTATTTTCTGATTGGCTATTGTGTAGCCTCTTTTTTGATTGGCTGATAAGTGTCAGGCTTGACTAATTTCCTGCGCGGTTCCAGACAGCGGTGTGGACTGATACATTTTGGGCGTTGCAGCTTATTAAATATATGATAAATAGTCAAAAAGTTTTTCTGCATGAGAAATACGATGTGTGGCGGGAGAGCGTGAGAAAAGACCCAAATGCGTGACTGTCACTCTCAATGTGTGACACCTGACAGCCCTGCATGACATTTTTTTTAAACTAACTAACTAACTGAAATAAAATACATTTAAATTAAATTTTTATTTTCCAAATCTACAGGGAGCCGCAGCAGAGGGATGGAAGAGCCACTTGCGGCCCCGGAGCCGCGGGTTGCCGACCCCTGAGTTAGGGGGAACTGCACTTCAATATTGTTACCCATGTATTATCTTGTTTTGTTATGGCTTCTGTCGAGGAGTTTATTAAAACTCTGTCAGATGATCTTTTGGATGTCTTTTCTAAAGACCAACTTTTGGAATTCGCAAATCATTATGCAACTGGATTTGTAAAGTTTGTAGCGACAAACTTTGATGTCGGCTTTGACGCAAGTATTCGCAAAGGCCGGTGCTTTTTGGAGGCGAGTGGACATAAGGGTCAGTGTTACTTTTGGAGGCAAGTGGACAGAAAGATCGTGAAAGCTACTGGACCACTAGGGTGCCAATACTTTGAGGCGAGCAGACATGAGCATGCGACGTGATCCGAATACCCGTGAGGCAGTTCCTTTTCATTGTGCTGAGTGTTTTGATACGTCACATGTCCATGTTGTGCAAATTTTTAATTTGTAACGTCACGTGACGTGACAAATACGTGAGGCTGTTCCCCTCATTGTGCTGAGTGTTTTGATTTGTCACATTCGTAGGAAAATTTTTGAGGTTGGTCAAATGGCAAAAGCGCATTCCGAATGAAGCTCTGCTTTGATCGTCGTGCAGAAGTCCGTTCGTTTCAACAAGGTGATCAAGTACTGGCATTGTTGCCTTTTCAGGCTAAATTTGCTGGGCCTTACACCGTTGCTCGTCAAATATCAGATCTTTAATTATTTGATCGAATCCCCAGATCGAAATAAGAACCAGAGTGTGTCACAAACTTGCTAAAACCCTATTATGCATGTGATTAGATCGCTTTGTTGCAGCCGTTGTGACTGTAAATCTATTAAAGTGCGAGTCTGCAAAAGCCACCGTTAGTTAC
>NC_062518.1:2263265-2271913 GCF_022655615.1 Tachysurus fulvidraco
TCACCGGTCATGTGGAAGCATTATAATCCGTTTCTGTTAGAAAAAACGCGCAGCCAACTTTTTCCACATTTCTTAATTGAAATTGATGCATTTCTTAAACCTCTTAGAGTGATGAAGAACATAAAAAGTAAAAGATTCTTGAAACATTATGATCTTTTAGTATTACCACTGGTGCATAATGTATTTCTCTGTATGTTATGTATAATGTATATAATATATATAATGTGTATAGTGTGTATAATGCATAATATATTATTAAAATGTAATATTTGTATAATGTTTATGATGTGTGTAATGTTTATAATGTGTATAATATATATAATGTGAGTATAATCTGTATAATGTCTATAATGTGTTCCCGCCTCCGCCTTGTGTGTGTGGAGTTTGCATGTTCTCCCCGTGCCTCGGGGGTTTCCTCCGGGTACTCCGGTTTCCTCCCCCGGTCCAAAGACATGCATGGTAGGTTGATTGGCATCTCTGGAAAAACTGTCCGTAGTGTGAGTGTGTGAGTAAATGAGAGTGTGTGTGTGCCCTGTGATGGGTTGGCACTCCGTCCAGGGTGTATCCTGCCTCGATGGCCCAATGACGCCTGAGAAGTTCGGATAAGCGGTAGAAAATGAATGAATGAATGAATGAATGAATGTATATAATATTTGTATAATGTTTATGATGTGTATAATGTGCATAATGTATATAATATGTGTACAATGTGTGTACGATATGTATAACCTGTATAATGTTTATGATGTGTATAATGTATATAATATGCATATATGTTTATGATGTGTATAATGTATATAATGTGTGTGTAACGTGTGTTTATATTTGCATGCTTGTGAAACTTTACATGAAGATTTGATGCCATTTTCTTTCTGTAGCTGTAACATTTGCACTGTCTTCTTAGTGTACATAAAAGGCAGTACTGTCAGTTTTCTTTTGATAGAATGTTTCTTATTTGATCTATTTTACCTAATAGTACTTTATTCAAGTATTTGTAAATAATATAGATTTCATATTTTTCATTCATTCATTCATTCATTCATTCATTCATTCATTTTCTACCGCTTGTCCGAACTTCTCAGGCGTCATCGGGCATCGAGGCAGGATACACCCTGGACGGAGTGCCAACCCATCACAGGGCACACACACTCTCATTCACACACACACACACACACACACACACACACACACACACACACACACACACACACACACACACACACACACACACACACACACACACACACACTACGGACAATTTTCCAGAGATGCCAATCAACCTACCATGCATGTCTTTGGACCGGGGGAGGAAACCGGAGTACCCGGAGGAAACCTGCAACCGGAGGAGATTATTATACCTATATTATTATACCTATGTAACTTTTTCCACCCATTCCAACACACTCACAACCTGTAAGCGTGCCCTTGTGTATCCAATCAGATCCCATTTAATATGCACAGTTCAGCCAACCAGCGTGTTGTTAGCGCACTTCTCTCAGCCAATCAGCTTGCTCCCTGCTGACGCGAGCCGAGCGGATCTCCAGCAGTCACATGACTGAGCCATTTTTTTGAGCTGCAGAGTGATTGCTAACAGCTCACTTGTTAATCATCATGGTAAGGAAAAGAATAAACATGTCGTATAACACGTACTAACCGAAGTAGAAACATTAAAGAATCAAAAAAAGGCACGTTTAGCGAGTTAGCTTGTTTATTGTTTATTAGCTATAACTGGGTTAGCATTTTAGCGGCCTGGCTAGATATGCTAGGCTATGCTAAGCTAATTCTCACCTTGTTTACTTTTTCTTCTTACTTTTCATGTTGACATCATTGATAATCTACAGGGTTTTGTACGGTTTTATATGTTTACACGAAATGCTTGTGTGACTGCGCGTTTTGTGACGCAACCGTCGGCTCTTCTGCTTGCTAGCATTAGCCGTGTTGTTGTTGTTGTGGAAATCCGACAGTTAGCATCGAAACTAGACGTCTGTTAAACACCGTTGTGTTTTGTGGTTCGTGCAACGAAACGCTGTATAACAAATCAACAGTTGTGTGATTTGTCGTGTGATTTGTCGTGTCAGGGAAACAGACACGGAAAGAAACGTGCTAACGGAAGCTAAAGCTAGCAAGCTGTCATTGCTGCAATACCTACATGTAATGTGGGTAATGAATATTCATAAGCTCATTCATATTCATGACCGTTATAAATCAGATCAGATTACTTCTTTAAATAAAGATTAGGAGGAGAAACGTTCTTCTTGTGGTTTGTTTATTTTGTTAATGCTGATGTTCAGCAATCATTGACTGTTTTTGTTTGTTTAAATATTCCAGCTATTTGTGTAATTAGTGTCATATGTATGTGTGTGTGTGTGTGTGTGTGTGTTTAAATATACACATTTCTACATGTTTATTCATGCATAGATCATATATTCACTTTCTAATCAGATCCCAGCTGCACGTTTTAACAAGATTTCTATTTTGTAATCAACTTTTTATAAATTATTTAAACAGGAAAATATACACAAATAAATGAATGGAATTCTGTTTTGTAGCTACTGTAATAATCAGTTAACCAGCTGTTATCAACAGGTAGTTCATATCTCTCTCTCTGTCTCTCCCTCTCTCTCTCCCTCTCTGTGTTGTGCTCTCTCTCTCCCTCTCTGTGTCACCCTATCTGTCTCTCTCTCTGCCTCTCTCTCTCCCTCTCTGTGTCACCCTCTCTCTCTCTTTTTCTCCCTGTCTCTCTCTTTCTCTCTCTGCCTCTCCCTCTCTCTCTCTCTCTCTCTCTCTCTCTCTCTCTCTCCCTCTCTCTCTGTGTCGCGCTCTCTCTCTCTCTCTCTCTCTCTCTCCCTCACTCTCTCCCTCTCTCTGTCACCCTATCTGTCTCTCTCTCTCCCCCTCTGTGTCACCCCCTCTCTCTTTCTCCGTCTGCCTCTCCCTCTCTGTGTCGCTCTCTCTCTCTCTCTCTCCCTCACTCTCTCCCTCTCTCTCTCTCTCTCTCTCTCTCTCCCAGCCAACCACTCAGCAGTCACCCCAGGATGAGCAGGAGAAGCTGCTGGACGAGGCCGTCCAGGCTGTCAAAGTTCAGTCTTTCCAGATGAAACGCTGCCTGGTGAGACGCACTATATGCTTTATTATTTCAGTGAGATGCTCATGTGACTAAAAACCAAGGGAATATTCCTTACACTAACTCACCAGCTGTTTAAAAAAATAAAGAAAGAGTGTGTGGGTCATGTGAGCTCAGTTTGGGCACAGAGAGAGCTGACGTGAAGTCGGACTGGGCTTCATTTTACTTTCTTTTTATCTTGGTTGAAAAGTCTAGCTTCCTAAAGTTTAATTAGCTTTAAAGTTGCAAAACAATCTTTTTAAAGGAAACATAAGTACAAACTTTTTTCTTTTTTTTTTTAAATATTAGTAATATATTTCACGTTAACGAGTTCAAATGCTACAACCAAAAAAGCTCGAGAAAAAAAGTGACAGGTGGGAATTAATGGTGCTTCAGTACTGAACAGTAAAGAGCACTAAATGTTGGGGTTATATTACTTTCCTTCTTTATTTTTTTATTTACATGAATCGTTACTGTCAGACTGATGAGCCGTCTTGGTACTTGTTCCCCACTTCCTGTCCTTCTGCTCCATCTGAGTTCTTTTCTGTTTTTCAGGACAAGAATAAGCTGATGGATGCACTGAAACATGCCTCTAACATGCTGGGGGAGCTCAGGACCTCCATGCTGTCTCCTAAAAGCTACTATGAACTATGTATGTGGTTTGAATCAGATCAAAAGTCCAAGGGTTTTGCTTCAAGGAAAATAAATAATCAGATGTGACTTTTGTGTGTGTGTGTGTAGACATGGCCATATCAGATGAGCTACACTACCTGGAGGTTTACCTGACTGACGAGTTTGCTAAAGGCCGTAAGGTGGCTGACCTGTACGAGCTCGTACAATACGCCGGGAACATCATCCCCAGGCTGTGAGTCTCAGTCACACACACACACACACACACACACACACACACACACACACACACACACACACACACAAACTCAGCTGTACTCAACACCCTTGTGTTTAGTTACAAAGGTTGCATATTGTTCAGGTGCTGTTTTTTTTTGTGGGGGGGGGGGTCTTTGTGTATCTCATTTTGAGTCAGTGTCTCATTATTTTACAAAGTTATCTTGTTTTGATTTAATGTATCTATTAAAAAAGGCCATCCTTAGGCCATCCTTAAAAATATTTTGGTTTGCAGTAACAGTTAAAAAAAAAAAAGGGTCGGTAGGTAGGTCAATTTTTTTTTTTTTTACAAGTTTCAATATAAAAAAAAAAAAGTAAAATTTTTGGTGATGGTGATTACGTAGGTATGACTTTAAACAAATTAGCATATCGTGACGTCACTGACTGGGTCTTCAACCTGTACCTTCGGGCGCATCATGGCAAACCTCATTTGCAACCAGCAAGTTAAAGCGGTGTCGAGCTGTTTTAATGAATTATTTAGATGTGTTATGGAGCCCGAACCCGTATGACTTTGAACGGTGACGGCGAACATTTTGTTTTCTGCAGCCACAGCCATCGTTACCGAGCGTGAACCGTCGACTCGGACAGTGAACGAGAGAATGAGACGAAGCGAACGCACAGGCCACAGTGTGACATCCGGTAACCAATAGTGTAGACATAGATGAGGTCACGGGTTTTTATTTAAAAGAAAGAATGTAGCCTTCATCTGTATGTAGGCCTAGGCAATTTTATGTATTTACAATGCTTACTAAGATATAATTAATATTATTTTATTGCTTTTGTATTATTGTTTGAAGAGTAAAAAAAAAAATTGGTCGGTCTTAATGCAAATTTACAACCGGCAAGTCGGTCGGACTTAAAGCAAAAAAAAAATAAATAACTCGAGTCGGTCCTAAATTGACAGGGTCGGTCGGGTTACGGCAAACAAGAATATTTTTAAGGATGGTCTTATTATAATATTTTATTCATTATTTTTTGTTCATATATACAGTGATGCCTCGAGATTAATTCGTTCTGTGACTTTGCTCGTATCTCAAATTGCTCGTATCTCAAAACAATTTTCCCCAGTTTAAATGAATTGAAATCCCATTAATCCGTTCCAGCTCGCAAAATTCCACTCCAGTTGTTTTGTTTGGGTTTAGAATATGAAAAATGTATAGTACCTGTATTTATAAATGACAAATAGTGTATAAAAACATACAGTAATAAAAGAGAATGTTTAAAAAAAAATAAACTGGTTTTACTTTGCTTTGAAGATGCGCACGGAGGTTGAGGGGGGGAGTAAACAGGTGGAGGAGTTAGGAGGAGTTACACTCTGACTTTCGTTCACTTACTCGCTACTGTACACTCTTAATGCTACTTTACACTTAAATGGAACTTAACTAAACTAAAATTAACGAACTTAACTGAAATTCTCTTAACTGAACTTAATTGCTACAATTTCTGTTTTCTTTACATTAATTTTGCTTAATTTACTTCATCGCTTTTCTCTGTTTTTGCCTTTTTTGTCACCCTTTCCACACTAACATCTGCCGGTCGTTTTAATAAAACCGGTCAGTATATCAGATGCGATGTAGTCGCACAAGTTCAAATTTTTTAACGGATCCAACGCTCAAAACGGATCCGAAAATTACGGATCCGCTGATGGTCGGCACCTCACGCAGCGCCTTTGCGACTCTCCGTTGCAAATGAATGACTTCCGTTTTATCAGCCGTCGTTTGTTGTGTGCAGTGGAAAGGCGGCTTTAACCAAGTGAGACGCGGGAAGCTGAGGTGGGGGAAACAGAGCACACGTGGTTGTTGGGGATCTTTCTTTCGGCGGTGGCGGCTCGGATGCTCGTATCTCCAAAATTTGCTCGTATCTCACGGCAAAAAATTTGGTCGGATCACAGCTCGTATCTCAAAAAATTTGTATGTCAAAGCACTCATATCTCGAGGCATTTTAAAAGGATTCTTATTTTGACTCTTATTTATCTCGTCATTTCGACCGCCTAGTTTAAGATATAATCTTGTTGCTTTGAATTAGTGTCTTGTTTTAATCTTATTGACTTAGTGTTGGAATTATGAGACACTATCTCATTTTGATCTTTTTATTTACAGAAACGGTCTCCTTATTTTGATTTGGCGTCTCAGTATTTCAGTATATTATTTTGACTCAGAAATACTTAATTATGTCTGTTTTATTTCAGGAAATTTTGTTTTGAATTAGTGTCTCGTTTAAAAAAAAAAGCTACTGGTTTACGATCTTATTTTTAGGCATGTATCTCATTTTGACATCTATCTCCTTACGTCAACACGTTTGTTGTTATTCTGACGCATCGTCTCGTCTTTTCGACATCTCTCGTTCTCATACTATCTCATTAATCAAATTTATTGTCTTGTTTTTCTGAAAGTCAAAATAATGTTTCAAAATCGTCAAAATATTTCTTGTTGACTTTCCTACAAATAGTTAAAGTATTCTCATCAAACTTCCTCGTGTGTGCGTCTCTTTTTGTGCGTCTTTGTGCACGTCTGTGCGTGTGTTTGTGTGCGTTTGTGTTTTGTGTGGGTGCTTCTGTGCCTTTGTACGTCCTTGTACATTGAAGTAAAGACGGCAAATAATCTAATAGCTCCTCTTTTATGCATAATGAACTATCAAAAATCTTTTATCTGTGCTTCCCAGTCTGAGGTTCATGACCCTGTTTGTGAACCTCATTTCATTTATAAATGTGATTTGTTGATTTGTGATTTCTTAAAGAAACTCAATCTTCTCTTTTGTTTTCTTCTTTTATTTTATAGATTATTATTGGGAATTATTATTATTATTATTTTTCCATTTTATTTTAGAGGAACATTGGAGCTGCAAAAGATGTTGTATGTCTATTTGGTCATTTGTTTAAAACGATTTATTATTTATGGACTTTGACCCCCGTATTCAGAGCGTGGTACATTTTGATGTCATTCTATAGAGCTGAGCGGTGGCAGCTCCGTTGTCAGAAGATCAAGAAGCTCTGCATCCGAGCTGAAACTGCGTCTTCATCTTTTCTTTCATTTATAATTCAGCCGAGTGGCACATTGTTTAAAGTTCACAGCAAAAAACAGCGAGAGTGCGAAGGGATCGTCGTAATATCTGCGTCGTAGCCCGATCTCCAGCTGGGCGTTCGCACTCGTGTCATAACTCGTCTGTGTCAAAGCTGGAAAAGGATCTGGCTTTGCCCGATGCATGTCGAGTCTCGGCTCTGAGTTGGGTGTCCACAGGAAGTGAAGCGTCGACCGTCACTTCTGAAGTGATAAAACACCCTACGGCATTTTATATTGATTTAATCTCCCGATTTTAATATATGCAGTTTCATTTGACTCTTGTTTTTGGGAGAGAGACCGAGAGGGGGGGGAGACCAGGGGGGGAGACCGGGGGGGGGAGGGAACAAGAGAGCGTGAGGGAGGGACCAAGAGAGCGTGAGGGCGGGAGAGAGACCGAGGGAGAGGGGGAGAGAGAGAGGGAGAGAGACCGAGAGACGAGAAGGAGAGGAGAGAGGAGAGGAGAGGAGAGTAAGAGAGAGAGACAGAGAGTGGGAGAAGAATAGAGAGACGCGAGAGAGGAAGGATAGAGAGAAGAGAGAGACCGAGAGAGAGGAGACGGAGGGGAGGAAGGAGAGAAACGACGAGAGAGGGGAGGAGAGAGAGAGGAGAGAGACGGAGAGCCTGGGGAGAGGAGAGGATAGAGACCGAGAGAGAGAGAGAGAGAGAAGAGAGAGACCGAGAGAGGGGAGGATGAGAGAGCGAGAAGGAGAGAGCCGCGAGAGAGAGAGGAGAGAGAGACGAGAAGAAGAGACACGGGAGGGAGATCCCTCGAGAGGAGCAGGGAGAGAGAGCCCGATAGCACGAGAGAGAGGGAGAGAGGAGAAGAAGAGACCGAGAGAGTAGAGAAGAGGAGAGACAGAGAAAGAGGAGGGAGAAGGGGAGGAAGAGGAGGGGGGAGAAGGAGAAGAGGGCGGGAGAGAAGGGGGGAGGGAGGGGGGAGAGAGAGGAGGGAAAGAAGAGAGAGGGGGAGGGAGAAGAGGGGAGAGAAGGAGAGGGAGGGGGAGGGAGGAAAGAGGGGAAGGGGGAGGGAGGGGAGGGGGGAAGAGAGGAAGGGAGGGAGGAGGGGAGAAGAGGAGGAAAAGGAGAGGGGGAGGGAAGGAGAAAGAGGGGAAAGAAGGGAAAAGAGAGGAGGGGAGGGAGAGGGGGGAAGAGAAGGAGAAAGGAGGGAAGAGAGGGAGGAAAGGAAGGAGAGGGGGAGGGGGAGGAAAGGGGGGGGGAGGGAGAGAAGGAGAGGGGAGAGGGAGGGAAAGGAGGGGGGAGGGAGGAGGAGGGAAGGGGAGAGGAGGGGGGGAAGGGAGAAGGAGAAGGGGAGAGGGGAGAAGGAGGGAGGGGAGGAAGAGGGAGAGAGGAGGGGAGGGAGGAAGAGGGAAAGAAGAAGGAGGAGGGAGGAAGAAAGAGAGAAGAGAAGAAGGGGAGATAGAAAGGGAGGGAAGGAGAAAGAAAGAAGGAGAAAGGAGGGAGAAAAAGAGGAGAGGAGAAGGGGGAGGGGGAAGAGAAAGGGGGAGGGAAAGAAGAAGGAGAGAGAGAAGGGGGAGAGAAAAAGGGGGAGGGGAGGGGAGGAAAGAGAGGAGAGAGGAGGA
>NC_062518.1:2272413-2292413 GCF_022655615.1 Tachysurus fulvidraco
GAACAGCAGTAAGGAACGAATCACTCATTTTCCCCTATGAATCGTTTCCCATCGTGAAAATATTTCAAAAGAAATAAATCGATATCAAATCAATTTTTTTGAGCTAAACATGTCAATAATGTAAGTAAAAATGTAGCTAAACGAATTAAAGTCCTTTTAGTAGTACATTTAATGCTGTGTTGTGTGTATTACGGAGGATCGAATGGCCGAATCGAATAGCCAATGAATCGAATCTACTCATTTGATTCCTTCGTGAGGTGAACATGATCCGCTCTGACGAGTGTCATTTTCTTTTATTAAACCGAACCCCTTGGTTCACGTGTTGCACCATAATCACCGACTGCTGAAGTTTTTGCTCCCTGGAGAGTCTTGCAGTAGATATTAGCATTTATGTAAATCAAGTGCGTTCGGTTTACGTGATCCACATCGTCGTGGGTTTGTTTTATTCTACTGTTTTAATAAAACTGCACGTTCTTCCCTCGGTTCCTTTCCGTTTCCACAGGATTTCACCTGAATCGTCAGTTGACGTTTCGAGCTCATTGCTGTATTTATACACTATACGATCGATACCGCAAATAGTTATAGAAGCGTAAATAAGGATTCGTGACAGGTTGCCCGTGTAGGACGTCAGGACAAAGCCGACACACTGACCGAGCCGATGAAATCGATCAGCTCTGTAAACACAGCCTCCTGAGTCCTGAATTGTCCTCGTTATTAAGCAGAAGAGAGACGCTGTGGGTTTAATGGCTCTTTTTATAAAGCGGCGGTTCTTCAGCCGAGATCTCGACGGACTTTCTGTCCTCAGATACTTCATCATGAGACACTTGAACATCTCGATCAAACTTTTCGTGTTTTGAACGAGTTCGTTACCGATGACCGAGACGAGGCTTAAAAAAAACAGACTCAAGGTTTTTTTTTTTCCCCTTACATTCAATAATAAGTTGCTTCACTGTACATTCTGTAAAAATGGTTATTAGGTGCCACAAAATTTTCCCTGGACAGAATTTGCATACTGAAATGCGATTGGCTCTTGTGTTTTATGACATCATAACACATCTATCAGCATTTTCAGTGTTCTTTCACTTTCCTGCTTTCCAAATTCCGATGAATTTTCTAACAGTATTTAATAAAGCTTTCTGTATGACATCGTTTGGCAAATTCTTCGTAAAATTATTACATTTTTGTTTTCATTGGCGTAATAAAAAACGATTAACATTCGTAGGCATTTAAATATCAATAAGAGATAAAATTACAGGGGTCACATGAGATTTATGAGCCCTCACTAAGCAGAGACCTCTTGTAATAAAAGAATTTCGGCTTTCTTGGCCCGTGCAGCACTCGGACACGAACGAAAGCCGTGTCCCATGGAAAGACGTGTTGAATCCGTGAGCCTCTGCCTCGTCACGGCTAGTTACATTTAGACACGCTAGTTATATTTTGTTGTATCTTACTGCACGTGTGAGGGAAAAGACCTCAATGTGAAACATCTAGACATAACGTCTATAAAACATCTGTTTTAGCCCCCGATGTTAAAGCCTAATTTGTTATATCCGCCGTATTAAACATAAAAGAAATATCTAAATAATTTCAAAGCAGTTCTGTTTTTTTTTTTCCAGGTCACGTGTAAGCTTCTGTTCAGACCTGATATTCTCCTCTCATTCATTCGTTCATCCAGATGTGGATTTTTAGCCTTTTGAATGTATAATTATCGTACAGTGTCGGACTAGCGAGAATAAGTTTGACCTTTTTACTGTCCTTCTGATTGTTGTGTCGTGTTCAGATTGTTCTGGCAGGAGTCTTGGAGCAGGTGGTGAACTGCAGAGATTCTCTGGCTCAGGAGTACCTCATGGAGTGTATTATACAGGTAGAGAACATTAGCACACAACACCACACACTTTGGATGCCTCCTTTCACTCTGATGTCTCGTTTTTTTTCCCGTCGCCTCAAGCTCTCTAATTGCTTCGCGCTCGACCGCACTGCAGCCTCACGCCGGGCTTTTTACAATTCAGACACACAGGCGTACAAAGAGCTTTTGTGTTTAAGTGGTTAAAGCAAACAAGTTGTGTGTGTATGTGTGTGTATGTGTGTGTGTGTGTGTGTGTGTATATGTGTATATATGTGTGTGTGTGTGTGTGTGTGTGTACAGGCTTATGTAACCCGACTGCCTTTCTTTTTCTCCACAGGTCTTTCCAGACGAGTTCCACCTCCAGACCCTGAACCCGTTTCTCCGAGCGTGTGCAGAGCTCCACCAACACGTCAATGTCAAGAACATCATCATAGCTCTAATTGACAGGTCTCTCTCTCTCTCTCACACACACACTCACTCACACACACACACACTCGCTCTGCTTCACACAGGTGTTATTACCATGTCCTACAGGCTGTCATTATTTTATTGTTGTTTACCGTCTCCCTACCTCTCTGCAGGTTGGCTCTGTTTGCTCACAGAGAAGATGGACCTGGAATCCCAGCTGAAATCAAACTCTTTGATATTTTCTCTCAGCAAGTGGCCACAGTCATCCAGGTACTTCATTTATCTCCCGTACGGAAAGGATCGGCAATAAAAAAAAAAAAAAAAAAAGACTCATTACTGTAATGACACGTGCGTGCGTGTGCGTTTGTGCGCGCGTGTGTGTACGCTTGTGTTTACGTGTGTGTGTGTGTTTCAGTCTCGTCAGGACATGCCGTCAGAGGACGTGGTGTCTCTGCAAGTGTCCCTCATAAACCTGGCTATGAAGTGCTACCCCGATCGTGTCGATTACGTAGACAAGGTTCTGGAGAGCACCGTGGAGATCTTCAACAAGCTCAACCTGGAACAGTGAGTGGAACAGTGGACTCGCTCATTCCAGACGAGCTCTAACGCCTAGAAAATAAGCACAAAGGATCTTCTGCTTTGTTGTCCACGATAAACAAGGAATCAATTCACTTTGATTTTTTTTTTTTCCACTCCCTAGCTGTACAAGTGGTGTAACATCACACAACACTGAGAGAACGATTTGGCACAATCGACACTGGAACATTGTCCAAATAATAATTCGAAAGGTTTGCGAAGCATTAACACGATCAGAGGTGTCGAAGTTTCTTATCGTATAATAATGTTGTCTGTAAATCACTCTCTTCATTTATTATTAAAACAAAGCCAGCAATGAAGGAAAACTGTCATTGCAAATTTATTTAAAAAAAACAAAAACCCAAACACCCAAATTGCACTAAAACTCTTTAAAAAATAAATAAATAAATAGAATAGAATAGAATTGTTGGTTTATAGTCAAGAGTAAAAAAAAAAACTTGTGCATAAGCTTAGCGCTGTCCTGACAAAAAATAGTTTCATTCTTTATCCCGTTATTGTTGACAAATGTAGTGTAAAATGTGCTTCGCTAATTTCGCACGGCTTCGTAGCTACCACGTAAACAATGCTAAGCAGCTTTCGTTTCATGTTTGTGCAACTTTTATGCTAATTTAAATTCGAATGCTAATGTTAAAAAATGTTTTAAACGGGAAATTAAAAAAAATCGCACTTTTTTAATCCTTATCTGACAATGCCGCGTGTGTTTGTAGGAAAGGGGCGGGGCTTCCTGGCGACTCCGTTTAACACGGCCGTATTCAAACCGATCCACGTTCCGTTTTTAGCATGAGATTTTTTTTAAGCGATTACTCACTCTAGCGTATTCTGGTGTTAATGTGGGAAAAAAATCCATCACTGGAGACGGTGTGGAAGCCGTCAAACCCCCGCACGATTAACCCGTGAACTGTGAATCACGTCTATTGTACTTACACTAATAAATAATCCTGAGGGCATTTTTATTTTGGGCTAAAAATATCTTGATGCTAATCGTTACTTGCTGTTGCATTTACGCCGTCAGACTTTTTTCCTTTCCAGGCAGGTTATATAACGAGGAGAGGGAAAAAAAAATACCCTGAGACTTCATTGTGAGGGTGAGAGCTTTGTGTTGCCCAGCCGGGGTTTTTTTGTTTTTTTTTTAAAAGAAAAGCCTCTCCTTTAATTACAGTCAGAGAGGTTCACTCCCCACACGGACGCCGCCGGGCTGAAGGTCACCTCCGATTTCTTTTTTTTTTGTTGCTGTTTTTGGGGGGGGTTTTTTTCCTTTGCTTGTATCTTCCTTTTTTTTTTTTTTTTTTTTTTTTTTTTAGAGGCAGCTTCAGAAATGTCACACGCTTTCAAAAGTACAGCAGCGTTCCCTTTTTATGCAGTCATTGTTACCGCCATGCTTTTTAAAATTTAAAAGCAGACGCAGCGGAGAGTGGCGGCTCAGAATCGTGCGCCGCTAAGCGACCGCCACTTTGACAGGTTCTTATTTTAGTTCTTCAGAATTCAGACAGAATTGAAACACTGAAACCGCATTCGACCGACAGAGGCTTTTATGCTTAACTAAGAAGTAATGTCAAAATGTATTGCTAGCTAACGATAACAACGGCACGCTAACAACGGTTCCGCACGCTCTTGTGTAAGGAACCGGGCGGTCGGGGCTTAAAACACGTTCTCTGTCTCGTGTAGTTTGGTGGCTGTCGCATATTGAACTGGTCTTGAGCTGGAAGTAGCTCGGTCTAAAAAGTGCCTCTTTTTTTTTGTGTTCAGCGTGAAGGTCATTAACGCGTTCTGCTAATCTGTGTGTTGTCGTGCAGCATCGCGACGAGCAGCGCCGTATCCAAGGAGCTCACCAGGCTGCTGAAGATTCCTGTGGATACCTACAACAACATCCTGACGGTCCTGCAGCTCAAACACTTCCCGCCGCTCTTCGAGTACTTCGATTACGAGTCACGCAAGAGCATGAGTTGCTACGTGCTCAGCAACACGCTGGACTACAACACCACCATATTGGGTCAGGAGCAGGTACGCAGACGGGAACACGCCCTTAGCTTCGCCCTTAGCTGCAGTTTTATGATCGATTCCTTCCACAGAGGTCACGTTGTAGGTGTACAATTACTGACACTCCCTGTACAGAGTCCACCATCGAATCGAGCAGGTGATGTTTGGATGCAGGGTTGAGAAACTAAACACAGTGCCGAGTTCACACACACTTTATAAACACACACATGGAAGTGCACCCAAATCACCTGAACATGAGCACTGAAGTGTTTACAGAAGAATTCATTCCATATTTATATTAATAACTAGACGTGAGTTTTACATACTAAGGTAGGTTTATCTGTTAATCGGTGCAAATCTTCAGGAGTTTCTGCAGCGCTGTGTGTTTCCCTTTGGCTCGGTAGAGCAGAGTGTTCGAGAACCTTCACGTCACCGAGTGCACACACGTCTCAGGAAGACTCTCTGGTACTCGCTCTTCCTGACAGGGAGTTATTGATTTGTAAACTGAGTTTTTGTGAATTTGGAGGAACTTTTCCACCAGCTCATGTTATCAGCTTCTGCTCTGTCTTCACACTGAGCTCTTTATAACTGATTATTACACACAGGTATACAGAGTGCTGTTGAGTTTTAATATGTGCTCTCTCTCTCTCTCTAACTCTCTCTCTCTCTCTAACTCTCTCACTCGCGCACTCTCTCGCTCTCTCTCACTCGCGCACTCTCTCGCTCTCTCTCACTCGCGCACTCTCTCGCTCTCTCTCACTCGCGCACTCTCTCGCTCTCTCTCACTCGCGCACTCTCTCGCTCTCTCTCACTCGCGCACTCTCTCGCTCTCTCTCACTCGCGCACTCTCTCGCTCTCTCTCACTCGCGCTCTCTCTCACTCTCGCTCTCACTCGCGCGCTCTCTCACTCGCGCGCTCTCTCGCTCTCTCACTTGCGCACTATCTCTCTCTCTCTCTCTTTCACTCTGTTTCTTTTATTAAGGACTCGTCATTGTTTTTTTTTCTTTTTAAATGTATGTTCCCAAACACGCAGTGACTCGGTTGGAGTGTTAGCAGGGGGAGAAGCGTTTAAAGTAGTTTGTTCTAGATGAAGTGGCTCGATAATGAAAATGCTATAATTGAGTTAACAGGAAAAAAAAGGTGAAAAAAAAAGTTCTTGGTTTTGTTTCATTTGCTTTTCGTGTAGAATTCAGCCGAGCATGTGATGATCTTGTCAACGTGGTTATTAAAGTTTATTACCTGCGATGTGTTTATCAGAGCGGTTTCACTGAGCGACAGCATGCATTTGCTCCCTGTGGACCACATTATAGAGGTTATTAGGATGTCATTAGGACTTCTGTCTGTCTCTCTTTCTCTTAGTTTTTCTTCTAGGTTGTCTTTCTGCATCTTTTTAGGTCTCTCATTAACTCACTACGTGTGTGTGTGTGGTGTGTTAAAGCTTTTCATTTGGATGCGTATTTCATGGTGTCTTTCTCTTTGTACCTGTCTGTCTGCCTGTGTCTCGTTTATCTGTCTCCATTCTGTCAATTTGCTTCTATCTCCTTTTTCATTCCTGTCTTCTCATTCTCTCTCTCTCTCTCTCTCTCTCTCTCTCTCTCTCTCTCTCTCTCTCTCTCTCTCTCTCAATGCTGTTTGTGTGTTTTTCTTTGCAGGTGGACGCAACCCTGAACCTGGTGTCCACACTGATCCAGGATCAGCCAGATCAGCCTGCTGAGGATCCCGACCCGGAGGACTTCGCAGAGGAGCAGAGTTTAGTGGGTCGCTTCATCCACCTGTTACATTCAGACGATCCGGACCAACAGTACCTGGTGTGTAGTACTCCCCCTATACACCTATACATCAGTACAGTACCTGGTGTGTAGTACTCCCCCTATACACCTATACATCAGTACAGTACCTGGTGTGTAGTACTCCCCCTATACACCTATACATCAGTACAGTACCTGGTGTGTAGTACTCCCCCTATACACCTATACATCAGTACAGTACCTGGTGTGTAGTACTCCCCCTATACACCTATACATCAGTACAGTACCTGGTGTGTAGTACTCCCCCTATACACCTATACATCAGTACAGTACCTGGTGTGTAGTACTCCCCCTATACACCTATACATCAGTACAGTACCTGGTGTGTAGTACTCCCCATCTCTCTCTCTCTCTCTCTCTCTCTCCCCCCCTTTCCCCCCTCTCCCCCCCTCTCTCTACACATCATGTATGCCGTTCTAACAGAACGCTCCAAATTGTCCTAATGAGTCTCTAATGAATATGGAATCTGTTGCACCTACAGAAGACGTCTCGCTGTTATGGAGCAATGAATTATTCAAACACATCCTACAGTTTCTCATCCTAATTCATACCTCCTACAGATATTAAACACAGCCAGGAAGCACTTCGGAGCCGGGGGTAATCAGAGGATCCGCTACACGCTGCCCCCACTGGTGTTCGCCGCCTATCAGCTGGCCTTTCGCTACAAAGAAAACGCCTCCTCGGTACACGCACACACACGCACACACACACACACACACACACACACACACACACACACACGGACCAGTGACCACTCATCCTTATCAGCTCAGTGTGGTGTTATTGTAGGTGGGGCTACAGGACAGACCTGAGATCAGTCAGACACTTTCATTAAGAGAAACACACATTACACTGATTTTATTTAGCAGATTAATTCATGTATAACATTTTTCTTCTATATTAATGCATTTTGTCACATTTTTTTCTTGGATACTCTCATCTTTTCCCTCTTTCTGTCGTTCTTCCTTTTTCTTTCGTTCTTTCATTTTTTCTTTCTCATTTCTTTCTTTCTTTCTTTCTTTTTCATTTTTTTGTTTGTCTTTCTTTCCTTCCTTCCTTCCCATTTTGTTCGTTCTTTCTTTCTTTCTTTTAATGGATGGATGAAACTGATGTCTTTGCCTTCTTTTTGCTTTTTGCCTCATTCTCCTTCTCTATTTCCTCTTTTTATTTTTTCTTTCCCCCCCTGCCTTTCTACATGGACGGAGGGATGAACTGAATGGATGTTTTCTTATTCACCCTCAATTGTTCATTCTATCTCCTCCTTCCTTTCCTCGCTCCTTCCTTCATGAATGGGTTTAACAGATTCACACTTTTCCCCCTCATCCTTTTTTTTTTCTTTTTTCTCCCATCCAGCTGCATTCAGAAAAAAATATTTCCTCTAGTTGCCAATCATTGGATCTTTAGACCCCCCCCCCCCCCAAACAGATCAGACGTTTCTACTGATGAGAGTAAAATTCAGCCCCAGTCCTGAATTCTGCGACCAATAAGTGAACGACTTTATACACGCGTCGGTGACTTGTGATGTCATAATAAAAATTTATAACGAATTGAAAATAGACTCTATGACTAAGTTTGCGTCCCCTGCATGTAGTGAGACGCTCTGAGTTGTTCAGCCGGATCTGTGCTTGCGTGCGATTGACGTCACTAGATGTTTGTCGTGAGTCTGTTTTTTTTTTTTATATATTTTTTCCCAGAGAATAAAAATTCCCATGTTGTTGTGGTGTATGGAGATGAAATGGCAGAGTAACACATCATAAAGTCGCCTGTGTGTGTTCTGGGCTTCCTGTTCCTCTTGCCTCAGGCGTTCACCTCAGGAGACGGCAGACGTAGTCACCGACTGCCTAACAATGAGCCAGCGATTAGACCAGAAAGCGTTTTAGAAATGTCATCAGCCCTGATCATGTGATGAAATTTTCCTCTTGTCTTGTCTCATCTCCTGATTTGTAGTCATCAGAAGAGCTGATTTTATTTATTTATTTATTTATTTTTTGAGGTTGTTTTTTGAATCATTATGGGTTTTTTTTTTTTTTTTTTTTTCCCCATCACATTTAGCTCAGCTCAACCCCACTCGCATGACTCATCACTTCTCTGAATCAGTCGTCTTCTCTCTTTTTTCTTTATGTCCTCTCCGCTGCAGGACGATAAGTGGGAGAAGAAGTGCCAGAAGATCTTCTCCTTCGCCCATCAGACCATCAGCGCTCTGATCAAGGCCGAGCTGGCCGAGCTGCCTCTGCGTCTCTTCCTGCAGGGGGCGCTCGCTGCCGGGGAGATCGGCTTCGAGAACCATGAGACCGTCGCCTACGAGTTCATGTCCCAGGTACGGCGGCGGCATCTGAGCCGTGTCTTTGAGAGGGGGTGGGGGTGGGATGGTCAGAGTAATGACGCAAGAGCGGCTCACGGTGAGACACTCGGCGACGGGAGAATGTGAAACGTAGACACGAGACACGAGTGTACTGGCCTCACTCAGCAGTGGGGGAAATTCCTGAGGGAAAAAAACACATTTGAAAGAAATTTTTCAGCCTAGAGCTGAGTGTTGCACCTGAATGTTCTTATTAGTCTTCGAGAACATCTGTCTGTCTCTCTGCCTGTCTGTGTGTGTGTCTGTGTGTGTGTGTGTCTGTGTGTGTGTCTGTGTGTGTGTCTGTGTGTGTGTCTGTGTGTGTGTCTGTGTGTGTGTCTGTGTGTGTGTCTGTGTGTGTGTCTGTGTGTGTGTCTGTGTGTGTGTGTCTGTGTGTGTGTGTCTGTGTGTGTGTGTCTGTGTGTGTGTCTGTGTGTGTGTCTGTGTGTGTGTCTGTGTGTGTGTCTGTGTGTGTGTCTGTGTGTGTGTCTGTGTCTGTGTCTCTGTGTGTCTGTGTCTGTGTGTGTCTGTGTGTCTGTGTGTGTGTGTGTGTGTGTCTGTGTGTGTGTGTGTGTGTGTCTGTGTGTGTGTGTGTGTCTGTGTGTGTGTGTCTGTCTGTCTGTGTGTGTCTGGGTGTGTGTCTGTCTGTGTGTGTCTGGGTGTGTGTCTGTCTGTGTGTGTCTGGGTGTGTGTCTGTCTGTGTGTCTCTGGGTGTGTGTCTGTCTGTGTGTCTCTGGGTGTGTGTCTGTCTGTGTGTCTCTGGGTGTGTGTGTCTCTTCTGCATGAATTTCTGTCTGTCTACATGTATATGTTCATTTCTCTCTGGTTTTATCTCCATCTTCCTCTATTTTGCATCCCATTCATTTTTGCTCGGTCATTGCCTCTGTCTCACTGTCAATTGGTCTTCCTCCCCCTCTCTCTCTCTCTTTCTCTCTCTCTCTCTCTCTCTCTCTCTCTCTCTCTACCCCCACCCCCCACCCCCAGGCGTTCTCTCTGTATGAGGATGAGATCAGTGACTCTAAAGCCCAGCTCGCAGCCATCACGCTGATCATCGGCACGTTCGAGCGCATGCGCTGTTTCAGTGAGGAGAACCACGAGCCTTTGAGAACCCAGTGTGCTCTTGCTGCCTCCAAACTGCTGAAGAAACCCGACCAGTGCCGTGCGGTCAGCATCTGCGCTCATCTCTTCTGGTCCGGACGCAACGTCGACAAGAACGGAGACGAGGTGGGTGGAGCCTGAGCAGAGCGACTGCCGCCGTGTCTCAGAGCGGCTACTCTGTATACGATTAATGAACACGTCATAAAGCAGTCTGATATAAAGATAGTAAATATTGTGATGATGCTTTTGATTATACACAACGTTAAAAAAAAAAGAGAGAGATATGTATATAAGTAATTCGCTGTGATTGGCTGAAATGACCCTCCAGTAAAGGGGAGATGTGGGTTACCATGACTACAACCCATCCCGGACCTCCTGTTCCTACTGCAGCCTTTTCTAAATAGACAACGTTATTGTAAACCTGCACTACTCTCCGAGCTGCTGTTCGAGAACACGGATGAATACGTCCTGACCGATCCTGAAGTAGTCCTGAAAAGAAGTGCAAAGCACAGATCACTATTACAGTTCTGTCCCAAATCGGATACGCTCACACACTGTTCCTTGTTGTGTATATAAATAACGTGAGTCGTGAGTTCATACTGAAAACTTCAAGAAGAAGAAGAAGTGCAGATCAAGAACCTGAAGCATTCACTTGGGGCCTTTTTACACCCGGTCACTTCGTGTGTTCTCTCTGATCCAATAGCTATCTGATTTGTTAAAACTGTACCATTTACATCAGGCCACATAAACGCGTCTCGGCGAATCGGATATCGATCCGATCTTTCTACTCCCGCCCAAAATGCTAATATATTTGACCTCATTTCCGGGGTGATTGAAACAGAACACATTTTGGTGTACGTGGTTTTCAGAACGCGATCAAAAAGAAGACGAAAAACTGTTTATGACGTTTATGCTACAAAAACAGCGTTTACTGTTTGCTGCGTTTTCGCTGGCGGCAGCAGCGCGTTTTAAGCCCCGACGAGACGCCTGGGTGAAAGATCACCTGCGAGTGACGTCCTTCCGTTTGGGAGGAGTTTAGCGCTGATGTACGTGGCTCGAACAACCACATTCATTTACACCTGTCCAGTTTCATCTGAAACGCGTCCCAGACCTCCTCCTGAAGGGGTTTGTACCATCGGGTTTATATCCGTCTCCAAAACGTTTCTGAGGACATTTAGACCTGGTCTTTTTGCCGTCGGATAGATATCGGATCACAGAAAACACACAGGAAGTGACCGGGTGTAAAAAGCCCCTTATTCAGCCGAAAAAAACCACAAGTGTGCGACGTGGAACACTTGTTTATGTAGAGGATGAGGGGTGTGGCTACCAGGGACGACCAGGCACCGACGCTGGAGGAGAAAATGATCATTTTTCAAGACAGCACTTTGATGGATTCTCTTAAAGTAGCTTAAATCACGTGATTTATCTCTCAACATTTAAAAAATTGACAGTATTTATAAGAATACTAAAGCAAGTGCTGAATGACTTGTACTTCTGTTTAGTAAAGACGTTTGCGTTCGATCAAACACTAGACGCTAGAGTACTGTACGTCGAGCCATCAGAGGGCAGTGTGATGGATTATTAAACTTTGGATTATATTGAATAGCTGCTCCTGTGGAGGTTGTTCTTCTGCTCAACACTGTAAGATCTTGATTGTTTACTGTTTAAAAAAATCCAGGTATTGGGCAATCCAGACGAGTCGAGACACAGGTAGCGATGTCGAGAAATGAAACCGCGAGCAGAAATAAAATGTTTGATTATGAGTAATAATGATGATGATGGTGTGCTGTGGATGTGTTTGAAGCTCTTTGAAAAGATCAGTGCTCCTCAGATTAGGGTCTCATCTTTACAGCACTACTACTGCTACATGTTTACCCAGAGGCACTGACAAAATCAGGGTGTAATTAGGAGTCGTTTGTTTATTTATGCGGAGGTGTGAATGGAGGAAAATGCGCTATGGGATGAAGCACTAATTAAAGCTAAAAACAGTGAAATAACACACGTGAACGTCGCTCAGAGATTTATTACAGACATGCTAGATTATAAAACGATGGCGGACATGACGATTTCTCACCGGTTTAAGATTCCGATCGTCTCTACTACATTTCATTCGAAAAAGTCTCTATTCTACATTTTATCCTGCTGCGAAAATAACCGTCGGCGTTGACACAGGGTTTAAAGGTGGGGTCTCCTATTTTTGAAAGCCAACGTCGGCGTTCGAAAGCACCAAAACAAACACGCCCCTAACCCAAACGGGTCCCACCCCTGTATCGATAGCTCCGCCCACACATACATACGTAACCCGGGCGACTAACGGAAAGAAATGTGTCTTTATCATAGCTGAAGGGAAGAACAATACGATTGTAGATAAACAAACAAGCAAAAATGCCACACAAGCATAATGATGTAAAGGACAAAGGCATATATTAGTTCTGTGTAACAAAGCAAAACCAACGTTACTCACCTATCAAGAAGGAAAAAAGCGCCTCGGCGTCTTAAGTAAAGCAGTGTGAAAGCTCTAACTACACAAACCCAGGATTCAGTGTTAACCCGGGTGAAGTAGGAGCAGTGTGAATCCTCTAACTACACAAACCCAGGATTCAGTCTTAACCCAGGTGAAGTATGAGCAGTGTGAAACCTCTAACTACACAAACCCAGGATTTAGTGTTAACCCAGGTGAAGTAGGAGCAGTGTGAATCCTCTAACTACAGAATCCCAGTATTCAGTGGTCTGTTTAGAGTTAAATTGTTCGTCCAAATATGAATTTAATCTCCGTTTGATAGAAAAGGTAAAGAATAATCCTGTGAGTTTCTAGAGCAGGTACGGCATATTAACACAAAGATGAGTGTCGGAAATCTCTCACTCTCTCTCTCTCTCTCAGCTCGGTGCCGTCTGTGTAATCCGATTTGATTCGATTAATCTTTTAGGTGTCGAAGCGAAGTCGTCGCTCGCTGCACAGGTTTCATCCCATCACGCGTTTTCTTTGTTCATTTGCATCTGCTAACATTCAGGAAGCTAGCACTAATCGAGCAGATACGGCACAGCGGTGTAGCGCCAGGAGAAATGACCTTCAGAAATACCCTCCGGCACAATAACACACCGGTGCACTTAATCGAGAAGAAGCACTTAACATTTTTAAAGAGTCCTGAGTGTTTACAGACTTTTGTTCCTTGAGATTTAGAGATTTTACCGATTAATACGAAGTCACCGAGGTGGACGATTTCGCTGCAACGCAAAAGTCGTATTCACTCTTCACAAGGAGGTGGGATCGTATCTCGTACACTACGGCGGTGAGTACGTTGTAGCCCACTTGAGATATTCAGCACAACATGAAGACTCATTTCTGTCATTCGATTCAGAGGTCACTTATCGGACACAAAACGACTTTAAACAGAACATCTGAGCGAAAGAAGCCGCAGGATATTCGAGCTCTGGAGAATCTGATGGTGATGAAGATACAGTGTTTATCTAAAGGCAGCAGAATACAGAGCTCATGGAGCTGAATCTCAGTACAGCAGGACACAGGAACTGAAGCAGTGAGGAGATGTCTGGGGAAACCAACGGGTGGAGAAAGACGTTCGGAATTGCATCGGGTCGAGAAAATCTCCCATCTGAAGCAGCTTTGTGTCACACATGCTTGTGCACACAGAACATAAAGGACAGTCCGGCGCGACGCCACATTGCTCCTGTCATTTCCTGGTACACAATGTTCTGTTCTGAACAAAATGACCCCTTTCTTTAAAGGTTCACAGAGACCCAGTTAATGTGCTGAACTTCAGTGGAAACGTAGGGGCATGTAACCATTAAGCAGCAAACGGAGGTCTTCTGCTTTGTGTCTACACACAACACTACACACTGCACTACACTACACTACACTACACTACACTACACTACACTGCACAGTCCTACGCAACACTACACACAACACACTGCACTATACAACACAACACTGCACAGTCCTACGCAACACTACACACAACACTGCACTACACAACACTACACTACACATCCTTACACAGCATTACACAACACTGCACTGCACTACACATCACTACACACAACACAGCCCTACACATCACTACACACAACACAGCCCTACACATCACTACACACAACACTGCACTACACTGCACAGCACTACACACAGCCCTACACACAACACACAGCCCTACACAACACTACACTACACACAACACTACACACATCACTGCACTGCACTACACAGCCGTACACACAGCCCTACACACTACACTGCACAGCCCAACACAGCACTACACACAGCACTACACACAACACACAGCCCTACACAACACTGCACTACACAGCACAGCACTACACACAGCCCTACACATCACTACACACAACACACAGCCCTACACATCACTACACACAACACACAGCCCTACACAGCACTACACTACACTACAAAGCCCTACACATCACTACACACAACACACAGCCCTACACAACACAACACTACACACTGCACTGCACTACACACACTATACACAGCACTGCACTGCACTACACACAACACCACACAGCCCCACACTACACACAGCCCCACACTACACACAGCCCCACACTACATTGCACTACACAACACTACACTACATTAAACACAACACTACACACAACACTGCACTACACTACACACAGCCCCACACTACACTACATTAAACACAACACTACACACAACACTGCACTGTACTACACACAGCCCCACACTACACTACATTAAACACAACACTACACACAACACTGCACTACACTACACACAGCCCCACACTACACTACATTAAACACAACACTACACACAACACTGCACTGTACTACACACAGCCCCACACTACACTACATTAAACACAACACTACACACAACACTGCACTACACACAGCCCCACACTACACTACATTAAACACAACACTACACACAGCCCCACACTACATTAAACACAACACTACACACAACACTGCACTACACACAGCCCCACACTACACACAGCCCCACACTACACTACATTAAACACACTACACACAACACTGCACTACACACAGCCCCACACTACACTACATTAAACACAACACTACACACAGCCCCACACTACATTAAACACAACACTACACACAACACTGCACTACACACAGCCCCACACTACACACAGCCCCACACTACACTACATTAAACACACTACACACAACACTGCACTACACACAGCCCCACACTACACTACATTAAACACAACACTACACACAGCCCCACACTACACACAGCCCCACACTACACACAGCCCCACACTACACACAGCCCCACACTACACACAGCCCCACACTACACTACATTAAACACACTACACACAACACTGCACTACACACAACACTGCACTACACACAGCCCCACACTACACTACATTAAACACAACACTACACACAACACTGCACTGCACTACACTACACACAGCCCCACACTACACTACATTAAACACAACACTACACACAGCCCCACACTACACTACATTAAACACAACACTACACACAGCCCCACACTACACACAGCCCCACACTACACACAGCCCCACACTACACACAGCCCCACACTACACACAGCCCCACACTACACACAGCCCCACACTACACACAGCCCCACACACAACACTGCACTGTACTACACACAGCCCCACACTACACTACATTAAACACAACACTACACACAACACTGCACTGCACTACACACAGCCCCACACTACACTACATTAAACACAACACTACACACAGCCCCACACTACATTAAACACAACACTACACACAACACTGCACTACACACAGCCCCACACTACACACAGCCCCACACTACACTACATTAAACACACTACACACAACACTGCACTACACACAGCCCCACACTACACTACATTAAACACAACACTACACACAGCCCCACACTACACTACATTAAACACAACACTACACACAACACTACACACAACACTGCACTGCACTAAACTACACACAGCCCCACACTACACTACATTAAACACAACACTACACACAGCCCCACACTACACACAGCCCCACACTATACTACATTAAACACAACACTACACACAGCCCCGCACTACACACAGCCCCACACTACACTACATTAAACACAACACTACACACAACACAGCCCCACACTACACACAGCCCCACACTACACTACATTAAACACAACACTACACACGACACTACACACAACACTGCACTGCACTACACACAGCCCCACACTACACTACACCACACGCAGCCCTACCCTACACAACACAACAATCTGGTAGTGATGCTGTTGTTGCCCTTAGCGACGGGTTTTAAGTATCTAGAGACAGCTTGTTGCTCAAAGCATCTCTCTCTCCCTCCCTCTCCCTCTCCCTCCCTCCCTCTCTCTCTCTCTCTCTCTCTCTCTCTCTCTCTCTCTCTCTCTCCCCCTCTCTCTCTCTCTCCCCCTCTCTCTCTCACACAGATCCGTGACGGGAAGCGTGTGATGGAATGCTTAAAGAAGGCCCTGAAGATCGCTAACCAGTGCATGGATCCGTCTCTACAAGTGCAGCTCTTCATTGAGATCCTTAACCGTTACGTGTGTTTCTACGAGCGAGAGAACGATGCGGTACGCTCCACTCTTCTGCTCACGACTCTGATGTTTACATTTAATCCCCGTCTTTTTCTTTCCTTCTTCTACACCTAATGAAGCATCACACTAAAGGAATCGTAGCAGTGTTTAGTTTCTCTGTACATTCCTGTAGCTGAACTCGTAAAGGAGCTCCAAACCCAGGAACGAGTTCTTTTCTGTTTCGCTGCTTCATTGTTGATCTGATAAAAATGTTATAAGTATTTAGGAAAACAAGAAGACTGAACTTTTTCATTAGGACTTTATATCAGCTTATTTTTCTCACTTTAGTGTTTTGTGTCCTTGCGCTGCTGCACATTAAACTTCACTGACACCCGATTTATCACCGCTTTATATCCTGCTCCTTCTGTGCTTTTCTTTTAACAAAAAACTATAGATTCTTGCCGACTGAGTGAAAATTTGGTCTAGTGTTTGGTGTGGATGTGTATGTTGTTGTGTGTATGGTTTTGTGTGTATCTTTGTGTTTTTGTGTGTGTATATTTTGTTTTTGTGTGTGTGTGTGTTTGTGTGCATCTTTGTTTGTGTTTTTGTGTGTATGTTTGTTTGTGTGTGTATGGTTTGTATGTGTTTGTGTGTGTTTGCGTTTTTGTGTGTGTGTGTTTTTGTGTGTATCTTTGTTTGTGTTTTTGTGTGTTTGTTTTTTGTGTGTATGTTTGTGTGTATGTTTTGTGTGTGTATGTTTTGTGTGTTTTTGTATGTTTGTGTTTTTGTGTGTGTATATGTTTTGTTTTTGTTTTGTGTGTGTGTATGTTTGTGTGCATGTGCACATTTCCTTTTCAACATTAAATCCATTTCTGCAAAATGATCAAAGAGAACCAGACATATTGAACCAGCATGCGGGCTCACAATCAGTGGTTATTCCTCCATTTATTTATCCAGCAGAGGCGCACACACACACACACACACACACACACACACACACTAGTCTTACAATATGTTCAATAGGATTTAGGTCATATCTGAGATCTCGAAGTCTAGAAATGCACTGAGATGAAAGAAGGGTGTGTCTGTCCGTCTGTGTGTGGGTGTGTCTGTCCGTCTGTGTGTGGGTGTGTCTGTCCCTCTGTGTGTGGGTGTGTCTGTCCGTCTGTGTGTGGGTGTGTCTGTCCGTCTGTGTGTGGGTGTGTCTGTCCGTCTGTGTGTGGGTGTGTCTGTCCGTCTGTGTGTGTGTGTCTGTCCGTCTGTGTGTGGGTGTGTCTGTCCGTCTGTGTGTGGGTGTGTCTGTCCGTCTGTGTGTGGGTGTGTCTGTGTGAGTCTGGTTGTGTCTTTGTGTGTGTTTGTGTGAGTCTGGTTGTGTCTTTGTGTGTGTTTGTGTGAGTCTGGTTGTGTCTTTGTGTGTGTGTGTGTGTGTGTGTGTGTGTACACATATGCATGTAGTGCCCTCCCTCATCCCCCCACACAAACAACAGTAAGCTGAAGATCAGACAGAGATTGATGTTTGTTGAGCTGCTGAGATGTTTATCTTAAAGTTTATTCATTCACACACCGTAATACGTCATAATTTACTATACTGCTGTAACACAGACAACAGACTTCACACCGTGGTTTTTAGCCTAATATTTAGCACGAAAAAGGGCGACATTTAAAGTATCTGGCGATGGATAAATAATAGTGTTTAATTAATAAAAACTTGTCATTGTTATTAAAGCTGTTGATTAAGAGGAATTAGAGTCTTAAGAACAACTACAAGATGGTAAAAATAACTCCACTTTATAACACCACCCTGTTGTTGGTTTTTTTTTTTTGTACCTTAATGTATAGAACTTTGTAGCCAGTGATTAGCGCCCCCTAGGGTCGGGACGGGTATTTGATATATTTTGCAGAAAAGAACTAAACCTCACTCGTGTCCTCTAGCTGATATGAATATGTTTGTATTCTCTGTACACTTTCCTTGCTGGACTGCAGCGCTTGGGAGCAACACGGCGTCTCCCGGAGCACATCACGGTCACCACATCCCATCACACAGCTCTGATTAAAAGGAGAACTCTCTCTCTCTCTCTTCCTGTCCTATCTGGCCCTCGCTCGTGTGCACTCCAGGTGTGCCCAGCTGCAGCCGGCTTCTCATTACCGCCTCATCTCGGCGCTCTCTCGCTCGCAGAAGCAGAACTCTCTCCTGTTGTAATTTAACAGGAGACCACAAGCACATGGTCTCTCTGTGCTTTCATCTCCTAGCATTTCTGCTCACCGGGATTTTTCAGACATGACTTACATTAAGCCTTTTCAAGCCTTTACGAGTCTCTCCGGTGTAAAGAGCTGCAAAACAGATGGATGTTTTCGCGCCCGTCTTCCTCTCGTGCTCTCCGCTTCCTCTTCATTTCATGCAGGAAGGCCGGATTTGTGTATTGTCTGTTAATAAATGTCTCTTTATTCGCTGCTCTGTGGAGCTTCTCTATCTGCGCACTGTATCTAAGCCGAGCAGAAGGTTTACATAAAGTCCTGCTGATCACATCCTGCGAAATAAAACACGTGCTTAGTGGAAAATATTTAAATTCAGGATGAAGTCAGAAACTCAGATTCATCACACATCAGAGTTGTTTATTTCCTTAAAACAGCATGACATTGTTTTACTCCTTTTTGTCTTTATTATGACCTGCCTGCCTATCTGCCTGCCTGCCTATCTGTCTGTCTGTCTGCCTATCTGCCTGCCTGCCTATCTGTCTGCCCCTGTCTGTCTGTCTGTCTGTCTGCCTATCTGTCTGTCTGTCTGCCTATCTGTCTGCCCCTGTCTGTCTGTCTGCCCCTGTCTGTCTGTCTGTCTGTCTGTCTGCCTGTCTGTCTGCCTATATGTCTGTCTGTCTGCCTATCTGCCTGTCTGCCTATCTGTCTGTCTGTCTGCCTATCTGTCTGCGTCTGCCTGTCTGTCTGCCTACCTGTCTGCCTACCTGTCTGTCTGTCTGCCTATCTGCCTGTCTGTCTGTCTGTCTGCCTATCTGTGTCTGCCTGTCTGTCTGCTTGTCTGTCTGACTGTCTGCCTATCTGTCTGCCTGTCTGTCTGCCTCTGTCTGTCTGCCTGTCTGTCTGCCTATCTGTCTGCCTGTCTGTCTGTCTGCCTATCAGTGTGTCTGCTTGTCTGTCTGTCTGTCTGCCTATCAGTGTGTCTGCCTGTCTGTCTGTCAGCATATCTGTCTGTCTGTTTGCCTATCTGTCTGTCTGACTGCCTACCTGTCTCTGTTCATCCATCAACTGTCTTTCATACTGTCTTTTCATACAGTATATCTGTTCTCTGTCTGTCTGTCTGTCTGTCTGTCTGTCTGTCTGTCTGTC
>NC_062518.1:2294913-2322413 GCF_022655615.1 Tachysurus fulvidraco
GCATCAAGTTTCTCTAAAAGTCCATTTTTCTTTTTTTGTCCTTTTTCCCCCCATCTCCTTTTCTCTTTTATATAAAAAGTAAAACTATAATTTAAAGAAATATCAAATGATTATTAGTATTATGACAAATACTATAATACGATTAATAATGGTTTCATTCTTTTTCTCTTTCTACTAAAAAAAAACCCCTAATTATTACTTAATCTTTAAGTTTTTATCATTTAAAGTTTTTCTGTTGTTTTTTTTTATTTTCCTCGGTGTAAAGAAAAATGAATAGAATGTTTTGTATTTATTCTTTTTATATTTTCTACCTTTTAATTCTTCCTAATTTCTTTCTCGGAGAGTTGTTACGACGAAGTGTGAGCTCTTCTGACCTTTGATGGATACGCAGCTCTGACACTGGAGACTCCTTCCATCCGTGTCACATAAACGCATTTCTCTTGACAAAAAAAAACGTCAGTGTATCGATTACGCACGTCTTCAATCTGTCACGTGACGCGTCCTCCGTACACGTCCCTGGGAACGAGTGCTTTAATATCATCACGTTGGTGTTTCACTCCCCGTTCCCGAGAGAGCCGATTGTGTATTTTACCTCCACGATGAATCCTCCACTTGGCCTTTGTAAACGAGATGCTGTGCGCAGTTGGCTATAAACCAAGTGACCGTATGAGTCATATTGTTCCCTGCTCCTACTCTGTGGTTGTCTGTTTCCATGGAAACTAACGTGTTTTTTTTTTCTTTTCTTTTTTTTTCTCGACGCGAGTGAAGGATCGACAAAAAAAACCCAAAAACGGTCGAAGCAGGAATTTAAAGCCGCCTGCATTCGGATCGCGGGAATAATCGGCGGTCTAGTCTTCTAGACGTAAAATCGATACTGATACACGTCTCTAAAACCGTGTGACACGGAGAAAAAATACCAGAGCATCCTCTTTAGACTGTGAACCAATTTCTCGCTCATAAGCTTCACTAAGCTGCTAAAAAGCAATTGAAAAATCCGAATGGAAGCCGCAGAAGGCAGCTTTCTTTTTTTTAATTTAAAATAAATCTTTCTTTCTTTCTCTCTCTCTCTCTTTCTCTCTTTTTTTTTCTTTTTTTTTTTAGATGACGTGAAATGAATCTTTAACATCTACAAGAACAACCGATTATCGGCGAGGGCAGGACTTTGGGTCGATCCAGAGAGACGGTTCCAGAATAAATATATGTGTAGAGATGAAACATGATGTACTTTTCCTAATTATCATCATTTTTGATTTGCTCATAACTTTACTGTGTTTTTTTTAAATATACTGTGCTTTAAAACATCCATCAGAGGATGTTAAAATGATCAGATCGAGGAATCGATCTAACGAGAAAAGAGTGTTTTGATTTCGAGGCAGATTTTAAATCCTTTTCGTCCGATTTTCCGATTTATTATTATTATTCTTTTTAGAAATCCTCCAGATTTACACAACAGTCTGCTCGCTTTTACTACGAGTCGTTCTTTAATCAGTGAATGGCCAGAAATACAAAGACAAATTACACTCGAGTAAAAAAAGTGTTGTTTTTTTTAAAGACAAAATAAACACGACATTGAACAGGTTTTGGTTCCACAGATGTTTCTTTTTTTTTTATCACAAGCAACAAAAATGGTCCATTGTTCAAATAATAACAGGATCTTAGTCATGGAGAACAAGTGACTCTAAATGATGCACATTGTTTACATGCGATACACAGATATACTCACGAACAGCTCGAGAATCCTCTCTGCTGCTCTGATGTTTTAGGGTTTTTTCAAGTACAAAATAGAGTAAAAACTTTTTGCCCCATGAAACATGCATTCGAATGTAACTTCAGACAATCTAAAGGGTTACGTTATTGTATTGTTTTTCTTTTTTTCCCTCTAATCTGCCCTTTCGGATTGTTATTGATCTTCAAGCATGTTGTTACACAGCTGTTTGTCCTCCAGCTGTGACACTGTGATGTATAACGCTGACTCCTGATGCCTGTAGTACTGCTTATGTGAAACTCTACTCAGTTGCACCACACTGGAGATTTTCATGTTCACCTAAAAACCTCGAAATGACATGATGGATACACAGAAGTTCATTCAGTACTACAGCTTTTACATCGATCTGATACTGATAGAGATTACTGACACGAACATCACCTGCACAAATGGACAACTGACACATCTCGATGCTTTTAGTACTTTTGGTCCATGTACTGCGGCTGGATCTTTATTTTACTGGGACACAGCAGTTTACTGAAAGCCCTCCTGAAGCTGGTGTGGCAGAGCGGATAGAGCACGGGATTGATGGACGAGTTAATCCACAGAAGCCAGAAGGAGATCTCGTACAGGTAGTGCTGAACGCACTGGCCGTGGCAGGCGGCTCGGATGATCATCAGGAGCGTGTACGGAGCCCAGCACAGACCGAACACACACACGATCACTGCCAGAGACTTGGCCACCTTTTTGTCCCTTGAGAGCCGAAAGCGACTGGCAAGACTCGACGAAACGTCCGCTCGGTTCCTGTGGGATCCGCACAAATGTCCGGTGCAGTTAAAACCTGTCTCGTTCCCCATGTCCCCAACCTGCAGAGGTGGAAGGTCCGGAATGGTGCTCATTTTCCTCTTTGTTGTCCGTCCGGGGTTTTCCGAATCAGTTCCTGACACCGTAGCTGTAGACAGACGACAACACCGAGACCTCGATGAGTTCTCGACAACACTGCTCTCTTCAGCCGGCCTGACGAAAAACACACGCTGGACATCCGTGGTGCAGAACGGCTTGGCTTCTCCGGTTCTCCCGTTCCTGAGGTGTGCGCAGGTGGAGCGCTCTTCTCTGAGCACACAGCGGTTCCGAATGTTGATGTAGATGCTGAGGTTGAAGTAGGTGACGCTTATAAAAGGCGTGAAGAACTCTACAGTGGAGGCGGTCATCAGGAAGTACCAGTTGAAGTAGAACTCTGCGTAGCACTCGCCATGAGGAACCACGCTCTTCCCAGCGATGTGTTCCCAGCTGATGATGGCCGGGCCGTAGAGCAGGAACGCAGCCAACCAGACGCACAGCATCTTCAGTACCGACTCACGGGTCACGCCCTTTTGGCACCGGTAGCTCACCTGGAACAGAGAACGTGGCTTGTTAAACCATCAACACCATGTACTGTATGCTTTAGTGCTTCATTAAGGAAACATTAAAAGCTCCTTCAGTTGGAACTGTTCCAAGAAGAACCCTAAACTATCCAAGAATACTGAAGTGTAGAAAAGTCCAGAAATCTATCTAAATTAAATACGCAGAAAAAAAAAAAAAAAAAGCTTTTTTTTTTTACAGCCATTGCTAATAAACTGGTGTCCACAAACCTACAAGGATCATTTATTTTCAAATAAATAAATAAATACATACATACATACATACATACATACATACATACATAAATAAATAAATCCTGCTTCAAATCTACATCTGAATTAAAACAATTTCCAGTAGCTGAGATAAATTAAATGATCACAACACTCATGTTTGCTCATATTTTTCTTCAGCAAACTGAATTGAGAACCTTCATGAAGAACTTCATGATCTCTGGATCTTGAACACTTTTTTTTGGATCCAGAAATAATAAAAATGATACATTGCTAAGTAGGCTATAAAATTTTATTTCAGTAAAACATACGTTCTACATACGCCTTCATATTGTGTAGCATTGCTTCATTTTGCAGCTTTTTATCTCGAAGCCTGAAAAGACTCGACTTACGGCTCTGGTGACGGAGAGGAACCTGTCGAAGCTGATGAGCACGATGTTGAACACCGATGCCGTACACAGCATGTAATCCACCACAAGCCACAGTTTACACAAACCTCTGCCCAGCCTCCACTCCCCCGTCAGCACGTAAGGGATATACACCGGGATGCAGAACCCACCTACAGGGACAGGTAGAGAGGGGCACAAACATATGCACATCATTAATTCCGAAATTGAATTATATTTAATCGATTATAATGTAGATATAAACTTTTGTAAAATGGTTGTTCAGCTACACCTAGGTTTTACTCGGAACTGCCTGCATAGAGCTTTTAAGGGTTCTCCAAGTGGCACATTATAGAAGCATCAATAACCCTTAATCTTATGTTGGAATTTACATAAAAAAAATTTACATTTCCCTCCAAAAGAAAAACCAGAAACAGATTTACGGTCAAACGTTTTCAAGTCTTCATTAAATAAAAAAAAATTCCCAAAAGGTCTTTGGATGCAAAGCACGAAAGGTCTTAGGATTCTGAAAGAAAGTACCACTAAAGGTTGTATATTCCAGCAGGGGAGGTGTGTGTGTGTTTGTGTGTGTGTGTGTGTGTGTGTGTGTGTGTGTGTGTGTGTGTGTGTGTGTGTGTGTTTGTGTGTGTGTGTGTGTGTGTGTGTGTTTGTGTGTGTGTGTGTGTGTGTGTGTGTGTGTGTGTGTGTGTGTGTGTGTTTGTGGTGTGTGTGTGTGTGTGTGTGTGTGTGTGTGTGTGTGTGTGTGTGTGTGTGTGTGTGTGTGTTTGTGTGTGTGTGTGTGTGTGTGTGTGTGTGTGTGTGTGTGTGTGTGTGTTGTTCCCTGTTCGAGTTAAAGAGTGATGATTAAAATGACTTGAAAGGAAAAAGATCCAGAAACGAAAGATCCAGAAGGTCGTGATTCACATAATCAGGTGCTGCAGCAGGAAGAGTGGAGTTTATTTCTGAGGGTCGGAGTAACGTGATGCACTGGATGCCTTTACGGCATAATAATAATAATAATAATAATAATAATAATAATAATAATAATAATAATAATAATAATGAATTCATTTCTCTAAGAGGATTGTTCTTTGAGATTATACACTTATTACAACAGATTGTTCATCTTTTTTTTAAGTAGAACCTTTTCAGAAAGGAATCATTCTATTATACAGAAATCTTTCTATCTTTCTTTTTATTATTATTATTATTACAAGGTGTCTAAATATCACGATGTGCAAAAAGTACATATGCGCAAATATCCATATGTCTATATATATCTCCATATTCCGCTCATCTTTACTAATAAATATATTATTCTATATTTTCTACATTCACTGAATAAATACATTGCAGTTGTGTAGTTTGTATGTTGCTTAACTTTAAGTTTAATATAAATATATACACATATATATAGTTCATGTGGTCTAGAGTTCTTACAGAAACATTACATTTTTTTTGCTCTGCGCATTTGACATTATTTTTGCAAATTATTTATTTTTCTGTTGTTTCGTTTCAGGAAAAACAAAAACATTAAAATCCGTAAACATCGGCATAAATCCTACACGCGCGTGAGTATTATCTGTTTTACGCATGAATGTCTCCAGTGCGTGAGATTTCCGGTCACTCACCGACCAGAAAGTCCGCTATGGCCAGATTAAGGAAGAAAAAGTTGCCCTGGGTGCGTAAACTTTTCTCCACAACGAACGCCAGGATGACGAGCGCATTCCCGAGCACGGTGGCGAACACCAGGAGCGTCATGAGCGCGGTCACTAGCACCGCGGAGCTATGCGAGAACTGACCGTAGGCCAGCGCGCGCCGCCGGTGCTCCAGCGCGTCCGCGGTGCCGTTGGCTCTGTCAGGCGCGGACCAGTTGGAGAGCAGCAGCGCGAGCGGCGCGTCCGCGGACGGCTTCCACACGGAGGAGACGGGCGTCGGGAGACCGAAACTGTGACCCGAGGCGAACAGTGACGACTGCATAGTGCTGAGGTAGAGGTAGAGGCATGGGCAATGCACCGGTACCCACGCGCGAGTGTGTTCAGGTGTGAGAGCGATGCGCGCCGGAGTTCAGGGCGAAACTGAAGTGGATGCGCGCAGCGACCGGTGCTTTATACCGGGGACGCAGAGCGCCGCTCATTGGCTGCATCTCATTCAGCGCTGGGTGGGAAGGGCTCAGAGACATTAACCCTCACTGTGTCCTGGACGCAATATCCACAACACAAAAATCACTGCCTTATTAACAGATTTCGAGTATTAACACTTTTAGTTTTGTCTTTGTTTTCTATTTGCTTCATAAGACAAAATGAAATATTCCCTAATCTTTTTCACATTTCAGTGTGAGCAAATCAGTAGACTATTCTACACACTGTTTACATGTCCATGTTCATATAAAGGTCCAGTAGATGGAGATTCAGTCCGTGTTCTCTCAGTGGCCAAGCAGGTTTCCTTTTGGTTCTGTGGTTTCCTCTCACATGCCAGGAGGTAAACTGAGTAAGATGAATTCCACCTGCATCTGTGTGTGTGTGTGTGTGTGTGTGTGTGTGTGTGTGTGTGTGTGTGTGTGTGTGTGTGTGTGTGTGTGTGTGTGTGTGGCCCCCTGCCATGAATTAGTGTAAGTTCTTCTTTCTTGGATCAAGCATTCCCCATAATAAACTCCAGGTCCTCTATCCACCTGAATGGAATAAAGTGCTTACAGAAATTTCAGAACTTTACAGAAGTTCGTCGCGAGTATTCGCAAAGGCCGGTGCTTTTTGGAGGCGAGTGGACATAAGGGTCAGTGTTACTTTTGGAAGCAAGTAGACAGAAAGCTAGGGTGAAAAAAATTGGAGTTAAGTGGAGACGAGCATGCGATGTCATCCGAATACTCTTGAGCAAGTTCTCCTCATTGTGCTGAGTGTTTTGATATGTCACATGTCCATGTTGTGCAAATTTTTCATTTTCACGTGACATCACGTGACATAATGCGACGTCACGTGACATCATCAGAATACCCATGAAGAAGTTCCCCTTATTGTTCGGAGTGTTTTTATATGTCACATGTCAATATCCACAACACACAAATCACAAATATGTCACATGTCCATGTTGTAAATTTTTTTTTGATTTTGCATATATTGTGGGCGGGGCTTCGGGACAACCGAAAGGCCAGTCGGTACACCGATTTAAACCTTTGTTCAGAGTCTCACCCTAAAGGAGCTGGTCGAGTTTTCTATAGAGAGTTTGAAAGCTTGCCGAGTTATACACCTCCAAATTTTATAATTGGAGTCTATGGGAAAAAAGGCCATTTTGAGACCCGGTACCGGAAGTACCGGTAGTCGGATCGCTTAGAAAAGTAATAGCATAAAACATCAGACCAGGTTCTATAACATATCTGAATTTGGTTCATGTGGCTCGAAAGGAGGAGTTACTCTTGATATTTTTTAAATCCACCGCCTATTGAAGTCCATAATAGCGCTTATCTCGTTACAGCGGCACCTGATCAGGGGTGGATTATTATTATTAGGGGCAGCATGTAAACAGTCTCAAAGCCGATGTGTTGAAAGCAGGAAAAATGAGCGAGCGTAAAGATCTGAGTGACTTTCATTAAGTCCTAGTATAATATTATATTAGTGTAAAGTATCTTCTATTCAGAACACATGACCATCTTAGGAAGGCTTAATGTTCGTTTAAAAGTATGAGTTTTTATTTAATATTGAGTTTTCACAGAGCCTCAGGGTGCGAGTCTACAGGAAGTTTCATGAGCTTTGTGGCACTCGACTACCAACAGCGCTCATTTTGTTCAATCAACTTGTCCGTGAAACACAATTCAACACAGTGACTCAGCTGCTAATTTCTGGACCCCTTTCCAAAAAAAGCCTGAGTGACTGATGCTGATTAGATTTATTATGAAATTAAATTACTGTATCGCTCTAGGAGAGACCTTTCGGCCAGCTTATAATTGGACTTGTGTGTGCATATAATTAATGCACTATTATGCAGAACCTGTCCTTCATTACCATGCTGCTAATGGCTGAAGCTCTTTCACGCTACTTTCTCCACGCTTTAAATTTTAGACCCCGATCCCACGTACCGTACGTGTCATCCGTCGATCTGTACTTTCCACATGATCCGAGGATTTCCTTCAGGCCGCGTGTGGATCAGATGCTGCGTTTTTTTACAGCTCGGGAGGTGGATGAGTTGAAGAATCATTCGAAATCGTGTGTCAGATTTCATAAACATCATCACGATGAAGGTTTGTCACGTCTGATGAGGCGCGTCGTGTGAAACGCAAAGCTCCGGCTGCGGCTCGTCCGTTTCACTGCTTTTCTCTGGTGTTCAGACAGAATGCGTTTGAATCAACTCATAGCGTTTTATTCCTGTAATCCATAAGATCATATGGTTCAGACTTCTCCATTTTATACCAGATTTAAATGACCCGGTTGCTTTCTGAGCAGTTTATCTCTTTCACTTAGAGAGGATTGAGTTTGCAAATGAACATAAAACAAAACAGAGGATTTCAGATCCAGGAAAGTTCAGTGCGGTTATTATATCAGATAACTACAGGTTACAAAAAAAATCTACTGCCTATCTAACAGGTTTACATCTAATCTACTGGGTCACAAAAGTCCAAATTATTCAAATCAATCATCCCTTTTTTAAAAAATGACACAAATCGAGGTAGGTTAAGCGAAGCTCGTTTTAGTCTTTTATTCCTTATGACAAGGAAATTATTCCTTGTCACTCAACTCTCTAACAGACCTAGAGATAGCGTGCGCTCTCTGTGTCCGATTATCCGATGAAGACCCTCTAACGATAGACGTGTGATCAGACAGCGGTTACATTCCGTTTTTGCCGTCGATCGTACAGAAATCAGCTCCTGCACAATAACGAGCTCGCGTAAACACAGTAAATGTGCTCTTTAATGTGAGCACGAGGTGATGATATTTTTTTTCGTCTATTTGTAAGTTTCACTAATCGCCATCGTGAGGGAGAGTCCTTTCAGATCTGACACACTCAAAATCAATAATAATCTTTATTACAATAAACGAGGTCTTTCTCAAAAGCAAAAGCTGACTCTAGTTGCTAAGATATAGCGTCTAAAGCTAACAATCCGCCAAAAGGACGATGTAAAACTCATGGATACACTAACTAGCCAATTTGTATTAATCCGTCCTGTGAGTTTTACATCGTCCTTTTGGTGGATTGTTCGCTTTAGACGCTATATCTTAGCAACTAGAGTTTATAACTGAAATTTAGGCCAAACCCACAAATGACATCAGTAGATGTTCTGATGCTCCCACAATAGAAAAATTTCAAGCAATGCCGGTCGATTGCTGGCATAAACCTTGGGTTAAAAGCTATATGTGGAAATATGGGCATGTCAGAAAGTCCATAGATGGAAATGAAAGTCCTAAACATTTCAGTTCTAGAATTTTCTATCTCGAAGGAATTTTTCATAAATAATGTTTTCAGAGCATTTTCAGTCATTTCTTTGTCTACCTGCTGGAGCATCATCTGAGTCCAAGAGTGTGTTTAGAACATGGAACATAATTTCTTCTGTCTTACAGTCTAACGGTCTCCGGAGAACCTGTTGCACACTCGATAGAGGTTCTAATAACAACCTAACCTCGTATACACAACGTAGTGCACAATTTATGTCAAGAAAAAAAATGAAAGAGCAGCAAAGCCAATGAAAGAGCAGCAAAGCCAATGAAAGCTCCAATGTTTTTTTCAGTATTGACAGAGAATTTATTCAAAACCTGGAGGGAGACAAATTGTGTCTCACCCTGCATACAGATCCTCTGGGGAAGGATTTTCATTTAACCTGCCGTCAAACAGACAGCTTCTGGGCAGGTCAGACAGAGCCAAAGCAATTGTTTTGCATTTCACACCATGGTTAAAAATAGGAAATAATGGCCCTCATTTCTCACCACACGCTTCCATTTGTACTGCTGTGAAGAATAGATTAGATCTTAATAAATAGCTCTAACTCTGTGGTGGTGTAACACTGTAACTCTGTAACACTGTAACTGTAACTCTGTAACACAGTAACTGTAACTCTGTAACACTGTAACTGTAACTCTGTAACACTGTAACTGTAACTCTGTAACTCTGTAACTGTAACTCTGTAACTCTGTAACACTGTAACTGTAACTCTGTAACTCTGTAACACTGTAACTGTAACTCTGTAACTCTGTAACACTGTAACTGTAACTCTGTAACACTGTAACTGTAACTCTGTAACACTGTAACTGTAACTCTGTAACTCTGTAACACTGTAACTGTAACTCTGTAACTCTGTAACTGTAACTCTGTAACACTGTAACTGTAACTCTGTAACTCTGTAACTCTGTAACTGTAACTCTGTAACACTGTACCTGTAACTCTGTAACACTGTAACTCTGTAACTCTGTAACTCTGTAACTCTGTAACTCTGTAACACTGTAACTGTAACTCTGTAACACTGTAACACTGTAACTCTGTAACACTGTAACTCTGTAACTCTGTAACTCTGTAACACTGTAACTGTAACTCTGTAACTCTGTAACTCTGTAACTGTAACTCTGTAACACTGTACCTGTAACTCTGTAACACTGTAACTCTGTAACTCTGTAACTCTGTAACTCTGTAACACTGTAACTGTAACTCTGTAACACTGTAACACTGTAACTCTGTAACACTGTAACTCTGTAACTCTGTAACTCTGTAACACTGTAACTGTAACTCTGTAACACTGTAACTGTAACTCTGTAACTCTGTAACTCTGTAACTCTGTAACTGTAACTGTAACTGTAACTCTGTAACACTGTAACTCTGTAACTCTGTAACTGTAACTCTGTAACACTAACTCTGTAACTCTGTAACAGTGTAACTCTGTAACACTGTAATGGTGTAACTCTGTAACTGTAACTCTGTAACTCTGTAACACTGTAACTCTGTAACACTGTGACTCTGTAACTCTGTAACTGTAACTCTGTAACTCTGTAACACTGTAACTCTGTAACTCTGTAACTGTAACTGTAATTCTGTAACACTGTAACTCTGTAACTGTAACTCTGTAACACTAACTCTGTAACTCTGTAACAGTGTAACTCTGTAACACTGTAATGGTGTAACTCTGTAACTGTAACTCTGTAACTGTAACTCTGTAACACTAACTCTGTAACTCTGTAACAGTGTAACTCTGTAACACTGTAATGGTGTAACTCTGTAACTGTAACTCTGTAACACTGTAACTCTGTAACACTGTAACTCTGTAACTCAGTAACTCTGTAACACTGTAACACTTTAACTCTGTAACTGTAACTCTGTAACACTAACTCTGTAACTCTGTAACACTGTAACTCTGTAACTCTGTAACTGTAACTCTGTAACACTAACTCTGTAACTCTGTAACAGTGTAACTCTGTAACACTGTAATGGTGTAACTCTGTAACCTGTAACTCTGTAACGGTGTAACTCTGTAACTGTAACTCTGTAACACTGTAATTCTGTAACACTGTAATGGTGTAACTCTGTAACCTGTAACTCTGTAACGGTGTAACTCTGTAACTGTAACTCTGTAACACTGTAATGGTGTAACTCTGTAACCTGTAACTCTGTAACGGTGTAACTCTGTAACTGTAACTCTGTAACTTTGTAACACTGTAACACTGTAATGGTTTAACTCTGTAACTCTGTAACACTGTAACACTGTAATGGTTTAACTCTGTAACTCTGTAACACTGTAACACTGTAATGGTTTAACTCTGTAACTCTGTAACACTGTAACACTGTAACACTGTAATGGTTTAACTCTGTAACTCTGTAACACTGTAACACTGTAATGGTGTAACTCTGTAACACTGTAACTCTGTAACTCTGTAACACTGTAACACTGTAATGGTTTAACTCTGTAACTCTGTAACTCTATAACACTGTAACAATGTAACAGTGTAACTCTGTAACACTGTAATGGTGTAACTCTGTAACTCTGTAACTGTAACTCTGTAACACTGTAATGGTGTAACTCTGTAACTTGTAACTCTGTAACGGTGTAATGGTTTAACTCTGTAACTCTGTAACGGTGTAACTCTGTAACTCTGTAACACTGTAACTCTGTAACACTGTAACACTGTAATGGTTTAACTCTGTAACTCTGTAACTCTGTAACACTGTAACACTGTAATGGTGTAACTCTGTAACACTGTAACTCTGTAACTCTGTAACACTGTAACACTGTAATGGTTTAACTCTGTAACTCTGTAACTCTGTAACTCTGTAACAATGTAACACTGTAATGGTTTAACTCTGTAACTCTGTAACTCTGTAACACTGTAATGGTTTAACTCTGTAACTCTGTAACTCTGTAACACTGTAATGGTTTAACTCTGTAACTCTGTAACTCTGTAACACTGTAATGGTTTAACTCTGTAACTCTGTAACTCTGTAACACTGTAACAATGTAACAGTGTAACTCTGTAACACTGTAATGGTGTAACTCTGTAACTGTAACTCTGTAACACTGTAATGGTGTAACTCTGTAACTTGTAACTCTGTAACGGTGTAATGGTTTAACTCTGTAACTCTGTAACGGTGTAACTCTGTAACTTGTAACTCTGTAACGGTGTAACTCTGTAACTTGTAACTCTGTAACTGTAACTCTGTAACACTGTAATGGTGTAACTCTGTAACACTGTAACACTGTAATGGTGTAACTTTGTAACTCTTTAACTGTAACTGGGGGGTTTGTTAGTCTCTCTACAGTAGCAAAAAGAGTGCGAGTGTTATTTATGTTGTTGTTTATAATGTTTGAGAAGAAGATCTGTCTAGCTGTGCCTAGCTCTACATTGAAAGCACGAAGACTATTATAGATGCTATAATGTACTTCAAGTTTTGTTTTTCGCCACATATGTTCAGCTTTTCTGCATGTTCTTTTCATGCTCTGTACCGCTGTTGTGTTTCTCCAAGGTGCTTTACGACTTCCAGTGATCATCCTGACCTTTACTGGAGCTATACCATCAATAACATCTTTAACTTTTAAGTTAAAATTTTCAAGGAGTACATCAACAGAGTCTGCTGATATGTTTGGCAACATTGATATAGCATTCATAAATACCTCACTGGTGTCTTCATTTATGAACCTTTTTTTGACATAGACAGATCTAGCATCAGTGGCAGGACAGATCGATAAATCAAAGTAAACACAGAAATGGTCAGATAGCGCTTCATCCTTGATAACAGTGGCTGGAATGTTTAGACTCTTCCTAATGAGCAGATCAAGAGTGTGTCCCCTATTGTGTGTAGGACCTTGCACGTGCTGGGTCAGATCGAAAGTGTTTAAAACATTTAACAGTTCAATTGCAGTATTGTTTTCTGCATTGTCTATATGAATGTTGAAATCTCCAGCAATAACAAAATAATCAAATTCAGAGGAGATTGTTGTTAAAAGTTCTGTGAATTCATCAACAAAAGTTGGGGTGTATTTGGGAGGCCTATAAATAATTGTAAACAGAATGCGTGGTGTACCTTTTAGAGCAATACACAAATATTCAAAAGACTGGTAATCACCAAGTAACACTTGCTTGCATTGAAAGGCATCTTTGAGTAAAGCAGCTATTCCTCCACCTCTTCTAACAGCTCTACAGACACTTATAAAAGTAAAGTTAGGTGGGGCTGATTCATTGAGGACTGTAGCGCTGCAGCTGTCATCTAACCAGGTTTCATTTAGAAACACGAAGTCCAGGTTGTTAGTGGTGATAAGATCATTAACTAAAAATGATTTGTTCTTTAATGAACGGATGTTCAGAAGTGCTAATTTAACAGTAATTGGTTTTGGCCCTGTATCCATCTCAGAATGACGTCTTTAAGGCAGTAGATTAGATAGAGTTGTCGTGCTGCTGGAGAGGGCCTTCGTCTTTCTATCACATATCAGGACAGAGATGGGGAAAGCTAAAGGGACATTGGGCTCCCGCTTGTTCTGAAAACATTTCTGATTGTTTCTGCTGTCATAGCGGGGACCCAACACATATCAGTTACCAGTGCTGTTTGCAGATGAGGGCTGGTGTGATCCCTGACGTTGAGGCAGAGGTCGGAGTGCCCTCTCAGATGGAGGGGGAGGGCAGGCTGGGCCCGGAGGCTTTGGTGGTTGTGGAGCCCGCCGTTTCTTGGTTGGTATTTGGGGACTCGCAGCAATGGAGTGGGAAAGCTTAGTTCCAGCAGATACCAGTTTCTCCATTTTCTCTGAAAAGCACAGAAGTGGTGATGTTGACGAGAGAGAGACAGAGTGTGATGACATCAGCTGTGATTCTGGTGTTCCTGGAGGCTCGGGTGTGTTATCTTGTTTTTCCTGGTTGTTATCCACAGAAACGTCCTTGGGTGTTGATTCACCATCCAGCTGTAGTGAGTTCTGTGGGCAGGGCTCAGCCTGAGCTGTGTCTGTGAACAGTAGTTGTTGTGGCTGCGGATTTTTATCCTTGTCAACTGAATGTCCATCCAGTTGTTGGTGTGAAATCCTGAGTGGACTGGCACACTCAGCTGATGAATGATGAAGGAAGAAAAAGATATTGTCTTTAAGCAACCTAGCACCTAGTTTGTTTGGGTGGATACCATCTCTGTTAAAAAGTTGCCTTTGACTCCAGAAGATATTAAAATTGTCAATGTAATTCAGTCCTCTCATGGTGCAGGTTTTTTGCAGTCATGAATTTAAACTTAGTAGCCGAGAAAACATATTTGTTCCTCTGGCTGGGAGAGGTCCACTGATGAATGATTGAACTTTCAGTCTTGCAAGTGTTTCAAAAAGTTCATTGAAATCCCTCTTGAGGGGCTCAGACTGCTCTTTCCATATATCATTCTTTCCCACATGTATGGCAATCCGACTGAGAGACTCATGTTTCATCAGAATGTTGTAAAGTTCCTTGTTAACATCAGAAACCGTTGCCCGAGGAAAACAGTATGTAGCCTTGCTTCCAATGTTTCTGACAATAGAGTCACCCACTATCAGCGTGCTTGGCTTGGTTGCTGTCTGAGTGGAGCGCCGCTGCCTGTATGATATTGAGCGTCTGTTAGCTCCGTTAGCTACTGGCTGATGAGATCTGTGTCCATTTACATTAAGGGATTCCTTGCCCAAACTCACTAGTGCTTCATATCTATTTTCAAGCCGCCCAGGGGGTAGTGGAATACCAATATTAGCTACTCGAGCTGGACCCATATCTGGGGTAGATGATGCTAATGCAGCACCTTTGGGTCTCGCACCCTGTTTATGCCATCGGTTTGTGTCCTCAATTACTTTAAATTTCTCTGAGCTCACTATGACCTATTTAGAAGCATTAGGTTCACAGGACTCACCAGCTTTATGTTGAGAGGGACCATGATGAAGCTCTGCTGTATGTTCTGGCAGGGTCGGCAGCACCACAAGTAACTTTGTTTCGAGAAGTGCAATCTTTTTTTGTAACCCTGTAACTCTTTAACACTGTAACTCTGTAACACTGTAACCCTGTAACTCTTTAACACTGTAACTCTGTAACACTGTAACCCTGTAACTCTATAACCCTGTAACACTGTAACCCTGTAACCCTGTAACACTGTAACCCTGTAACTCTTTAACACTGTAACTCTTTAACACTGTAACTCTGTAACACTGTAACCCTGTAACTCTATAACCCTGTAACACTGTAACCCTGTAACCCTGTAACTCTGTAACACTGTAACTCTGTAACTCTGTAACACTGTAACTCTATAACCCTGTAACACTGTAACTCTGTAACACTGTAACCCTGTAACTCTGTAACCCTGTAACTCTGTAACACTGTAACTCTGTAACACTGTAACTCTATAACCCTGTAACACTGTAACTCTGTAACTCTGTAACCCTGTAACACTGTAACCCTGTAACTCTGTAACACTGTAACCCTGTAACCCTGTAACTCTGTAACCCTGTAACACTGTAACCCTGTAACTCTTTAACACTGTACCTCTATAACCCTGTAACACTGTAACCCTGTAACTCTGTAACACTGTAACCCTGTAACTCTTTAACACTGTAACTCTGTAACTCTATAACCCTGTAACCCTGTACCTCTATAACCCTGTAACACTGTAACCCTGTAACCCTGTACCTCTATAACCCTGAAACACTGTAACACTGTAACACTGTAACTCTGTAACACTGTAACCCTGTAACTCTGTAACACTGTAACCCTGTGACACTGTAACACTGTAACCCTGTGACACTGTAACCCTGTAACACTGTAACTCTATAACCCTGTAACACTGTAACTCTATAACCCTGTAACCCTGTACCTCTATAACCCTGAAACACTGTAACACTGTAACACTGTAACTCTGTAACACTGTAACCCTGTAACTCTGTAACACTGTAACCCTGTGACACTGTAACACTGTAACCCTGTGACACTGTAACCCTGTAACACTGTAACTCTATAACCCTGTAACACTGTAACTCTATAACCCTGTAACACTGTAACTCTATAACCCTGTAACACTGTAACCCTGTAACTCTATAACCCTGTAACGCTGTGACTCTATAAAACTGTAACGCTATAACTTTGTAACTCTGTAATGGGAGCTTCTCTATATTACTCCAGCTCTGAAACCAGTTGCTGATGTCTCCTAATGACTTGTTATTAGTGTTGCTGATTTCTTTCTATTTAGTTTTTCTTTCTATTTTTCTATTTAGTGTCTCTTCTGCTCTGAAGTCACAGAAGGAGCACAGTCTGTCCTCTCTACAGCTCCAGGTTTGTGTGTCCAGGCTCTTCTCTATCTCAAGCCTGTGCCTCAGCCTGGATTTATTTATTTATTTATTTATTTATTTATTTATTTATTTATTTATTTATTTGTTGGGGGGGGGGGGGGTTTGCTGAGTTCTGTCCAATAATCAATAACTTTCTTTCTCTTTTGTTATAATATTGATCTGATGGTGTGATTCTGTATGACCTGGAGCTGCAGTGTTGTGGTGAAGTCAGACCAGTGGATGGATTAGTCATTCGCTCTCTCTCTGTCTCTGTCACTCTCTCCCTTGCTCTCTCTCTCCTTCTCTTTCTTCTGTACACTTTCCCCTGGTGGATCTGTTACAAAGTGGTTATTGATTTTAAAAATAACCTTTTTGTTATTAGAGTCAAATTATGCAGAGGGTCCACTGTACAGGTCCCCGGGTGCAGGCTGTTGCTATAGAAACGATAACCTATCGGAACAAGAACATAACATAATATAAACCTGCTGTTAGGGAAAATGAATCAACTTCTTCCGACCTATCAGAGTCCAACAGCGCTGAAGTTGATTAAAAGTAAATGCAACTTGTTCGAATCGCCTAGCATGCCGTTGGATTTTCGTCCTTTAGGTTTGTTTTGTTTTGGCAAGTCTCCAACTGATTCGTCCTCGGTGTTAAGTCATGATCAGAAATATGTCGGTTGTTTAGAGCTTTTTGGTTACTCGAGCCAGGAATCAAGTGAATATTTGAGCGATCGAGAACAAACGAGAGCGGATGTCGAAAAACAGGTGGTCTCCATTTACACACCTGTCAGAGGCTGCTTATAACCATGCACTGTACTACATTCACTAAATGACAGGGTTGGTAATTATAGAGTGGTGTTTTATACACACCGAGTAGTGTGTGTGTGTGTGTGTGTGTGTGTGTGTGTGTGTGTGTGTGTGTGTGTGTGTGTGTGTGTGTGTGTGTGTGTGGACAAGTGTGGGCAATGCTAAAAAAAAAACAAATAAAATTCTAATCAGAACAGGCCACATTTGAGTATCCATGATAATGTGTTTTGACAGCACATATTCTGACTGTCCATGAAATCTAACTGATATAAAACGTCTCACACCCCTGCTGTTAAAATGGCAGTTTCTGTGATTTAAGAAAATGAACCTGAAATGTTCAGATGTTCTAATTTATCACAAATACCTGCCATTTTTACAGGAGTGTGTAGACTTTTTTACATACTAGGGTTTGTATTATCTTGAGGAAATGTTCAATCTAGACTTTCATTCATTCATTCATTCATTCATTCATTCATTCATTCATTTTCTACCGCTTATCCGAACTTCTCGGGTCACGGGGAGCCTGTGCCTATCTCAGGCGTCATCGGGCATCGAGGCAGGATACACCCTGGACGGAGTGCCAACCCATCACAGGGCACACACACACTCTCTCATTCACTCACACACTCACACACTACGGACAATTTTCCAGAGATGCCAATCAACCTACCATGCATGTCTTTGGACCGGGGGAGGAAACCGGAGTACCCGGAGGAAACCCCCGAGGCACGGGGAGAACATGCAAACTCCACACACACAAGGCGGACATGGGAATCGAACCCCCAACCCTGGAGGTGTGAGCGAACGTGCTAACCACTAAGCCACCGTGCCCCCAATGTAGAATTTTTCCCCATTAAATATTTTTCTCTCGTCTTTCTGGAGAAAACCTAAAATTTCCGTCTGTGTAGATCTCAATAACTGAGTACCAATTAAAACCTCTTTGGATGTGAAGAACCCGTAACTAACCAAGTCATCACTCCGTGTCTCGTTCGTTACGGAGAGATCCACGATATCTGGACAGATTCTGTCGGATTTGCATCACCCTTTAAGAGCTTTAGGTAGGAGGCTGTTATTGTAGGAATGAGCCGAGGAGGTGGTGGATGTGGAAACTGACGCAAGGAAAAATACTTAAAAAAAAAAAAAAAATACTTTTACAGCATTTAGCAGACACTCTTTGGCAGAGCTACATACCGAAACGCTTTGTAGTCTCTATTTAAAATATCCTTATAAAGGCTTCTGAATGGTATGATGGAGAGATCTGACTGGTGGTGGTTGTGAATTGGTAGCTGTCCAAATTGGCAAGAAGAAAAGATGGAGTGAAACGGAAGATCCTTGACGCTAGTTCACAAGGTCAACGGGGTGTTAGCGTTTGAAGAAAATAAAAAGGTCATTTTCAACATTATGAATGAAACAAGTGTTAATTTAGTGCTTGGTGAAGAGATCTTGAGTTGTGACTCAGCTGTAATTTGCTGAAGGATCTGAAGGACAAAAGTATAAATCACAGCATCACCGAGCTGTCACTGCTGAGTCCTTGAGCAAGACTCTTCACCTTCAGAACCATACAGTTCTGTCCTGTTTCTGTTGTTGCTTTGGATTAAAGCATCAACCAAAAAGATGGGATGGAAATAGAAATGGAAGTCGGTTCCATACGGACAGTGATGGCTCGACAGCTATGGTTTAAGGGTCATCGGTTAATTAAGGCTCTGGGTTGCTGATCAGATGGTCAGGGTTTTTAAGCCAAAGCACTTATAAGCTGCTCCTGGTGGGCACTTAAGCAAAGCCTTTATGTCCTCCAAGGATATAATTCCCCAAATTATCCCTATGTTATAAAGATTAGTCAAGTGTGTCATCATTACTCATCAGATACAGAAGCCATTTCTCAGCAGCGTCTGTTTGAGGAAAAAACCTTTCAGACAGAATATTAACACAGTCAGACCAAAAATAGACGGGCGAGATGTTTCCTGATGATGAATGTCTGTATTCACTCTGGATAAGACATCCTCATTTTTTGTACATCTCTGAGGGCCAGATGATAGATAAGCAAATGAAATGTGTGTTTCGTGAACGTAAGCTTGCACACATAATAAAAGAGGCTTAAATAATAAACAAAAATCAAAACAAAAATCAAAACAAAATGTGTAGCCAATGAACAGAAAGGGGTGGGGCTTGTCGATATGGGCGGAGAGTGTTCAGTGCGCATGTGTGACGTTAGCAGAAAGCGGTTTTAACATTGACATGGAGGATAAAAACAAAGAAAGAAAGAGAAGAAAGACTTACGATAAGGACAAGAAGTAGGACGTGTTAATATAGGATCAGCTTTCCAGCGCTGGAGAGAACCGAAGGAGCAGGAAGTTGGCCACATATTCACAGGTTGGAGTTTCCCGAGTCAATAACTCCTGAGCTAAACGCTGTTACTACACAAATAACACCTCTTTTCTATCGTAGTAATGTAGAGAGGCAGCTACAACCGCGTTTTGTGTAGTAACAGCGTTTAGCTCAGGAGTTATCGACTCGGGAAACTCCGACCTGTGAATATGTGGCCGACTTTACTTAAGACGCCGAGGCGCTTTTTTCCTTCTCGATAGGTGAGTAACGTTGGTTTTGCTTTGTTACACAGAACTAATATATGCCTTTGTCCTTTACATCATTATGCTTGTGTGGCATTTTTGCTTGTTTGTTTATCTACAATCGTATTGTTCTTCCCTTCAGCTATGATAAAGACACGTTTCTTTCCGTCGTCTGGGTTACGTATGTATGTGTGGGCGGAGCTATCGATACAGGGGTGGGACCCGTATGGGTTAGGGGCGTGTTTGTTTTGGTGATTTCAAATGTCAACATTGGCTTTCAAAAATCAGAGACCCTGCCTTTAACTGAGTTTGTTGGATGTAGGATCATGAATTTTTTTTTAATTGCGCTGCAAATATTTCCAGCCTTCTAATTAATGATGAAATCTTCATTCAAGCCCCTGAAGCAGAAAAGTTTATTTTTTCCACTTTGTAGGACAATATTAAACATGTAAAATGGTGTAAAAGACAGGTTGGTGTACCAGCAAGAATAACAGGAGCCACTCACTCCTCGGTCTCGTACATACTCATGAATAAGCATGTTATAGACATGAAAGCGAGAGCACTTCAGGGTCGAGGACTCTTCAAAATGAGGCACACGATTCAGCCGGTGTCCTCTCATGCCGCGAGATGGTCTGATGGACAGGACCGGAGAGATAAAACAAAGTTGTTGTGGGAAAAGAAAACCCAGACGTGCTTTGAGAGAGATCATGAGAAATCAAACATTAGAGAACTTTTTAACAAGCAACGATCAAAGGGTCAGCTGCAGAAGATATAAAGACTCAATCTCCTTTAATATGATATTAATGATCACAATGAAGGTGCTGATTAAGCAGCGCTGGATGCATTTCAGAGACTTATTAACATTAATGAAGTAAACTAAAACCACTACCAGCTCATTAACCTTGGACTGTCTCGCATATTCGTTTTAAGAATTAATCGATTTTATAACGAGTCGTTTACAAACAAACCTCTTTCATCGTCACGATGGTTTATTTATTAGGAGCGTTTCCCACAACGGCGTGCTTTCGGTGCCGTAGCGGGATTTATGCTGCTTTTGAACGGAGGTCGGAATTTACGTGTCGTGACCTTTAGTCTTAAATTTCCGACAAGAAAAAAATTTTAAATAAGATTTGGAATTCCTAATCAGAAAGTCAGGACAGTTTGATCAATAGTAGTTCCCAGAATATCTAAGTCTACTAAAGGCAGTAGAGCTTTTCGTATTTAGCTCCCAAACTTTGGAATAATCTTCCTGATAGTGTTCCCAGTTAGATGTTCTGAAATCCGGGTGGGCACGGTGGCTTAGTGGTTAGCACGTTCGCCTCAGGGGGTTCGATTCCCCCCTCCGCCTTGTGTGTGTGTGTGTGTGTGTGTGTGTGTGGAGTTTGCATGTTCTCCCTGTGCCTCGGGGGTTTCCTCCCCCGGTACAAAGACATGCATGGTAGGTTGATTGGCATCTCTGGAAAATTGTCCGTAGTGTGTGAGTGAATGAGAGAGTGTGTGTGCATCAACTCGAGTCCTTTTCCAACCTCTCCTGTTTGCCAAGACCGCTTGCGACATGTGGCTGGTGACGTGCGGCTGGCGGTAAGCTAATTTTCGTTGAAACAGACCTGTCAATCAATTTTGAATCCACTCTGTAGCGGTTACTTTAGTGTAGAGTTACTTTCGGGTCCAGTCGGGTTAAAAAAATTGTCAACGGGTCGGGTCGAAACTCGGGGCTAACTTTATCGGGTTTGTCTCGGGTGGGGTCTTTCTTAAAAAATAAATAAATAAATGCACGTTGGGTTTGTGTAAAAAGTGATTCGGGTCACTTCGGGTCGGGTACATCTCTTTACACTAGAAAAGACCTCTACTTGTGACATCAGAGTGATGCACAGTTGCTAACCTCTTGCAGGAAAGAAGAAAATGCAGCACTGAGACACTGATTAGCAGCAGAACAGCATTAGTGTGCAGTACATCACACACACACACACACACACACACACACACACACACACACACACACACACACACACACACTATCAGTTTGTAGTCACTTCACTGTGTTCATAAGTATGTTTGATGGCTTGAATGGACATTTGGCCATCTGCACGCGCCCACACACCATGTGCTCCTCACACCAACAGAATCAGGCTGGAGGTGGTGCAGTGCAGTGCAGTTGAGTTGTGGAAGCTGACATTTTGTGTTCACACCCCACAAGCTTAAAAAAAATCCATTCTGTCACTCATGGGGAAAATACACAAAGCCTCTGTCCGGAACACAGAATCTGGTTTTAATCAGATCTAAAAGCAAAATGATGTCAAACGAACACCGTGTCATCCAGACCTCAGTTTCAAGCATGAGAACTCGGTCGTGAGACAGAGGGGAAAAAAACCCACCCGTTATTCTCTCGCTCGGCCATGACCTCGTCTCTGACAATTAGGAAAGCGGAAGACCTAATTCCCGGCCTTGTGGCTTGCTGAGAGGACTCGTCGTGGACAACTGGATTAATTCACAGTGATTACCATGACAACACGGTGCAGACGTGCGACAGACTAAGTGGAAGTGACACCAAAAATCCAAAGAAATAAAATGAAAGAGGAAAAAGAAATTATTAAAAGAGAGTGAGAGTGCTGACAGTTCCTGCACCGACATACAGAGACATGACGGAGGAAAGACACGGAAAACGATGAATTATGAATAACGAACGAAATGAAATGAAAGATGATAAACGAAAAGGAAGACTAGGAGAAAAAAAAGTCAAGTGCTAGAGGAACTGAGTACAAACCAAAATACAGCTGGAAAACTGAAAGATTACTATACAGAGAGAGAGAGAGAGAGAGAGAGAGAGAGAGAGAGAGAGAGAGAGAGAGAGAGAGAGAGAGAGAGAGAATATATGGTGGCATTTTGGTACAAAAGTGTTGTATTCTAATTTGCATAATTATAATAGTATCTGCATTTTGGTACAGTTGCTGTTATTACATCATCTCCAGCTCTAAACCTGTCTTTATTGGCACATGTCACTGGTGCAGAATTTAAAATAAAAACATAACTCTATACTGCCACCTACTGGGTACGAATAGTGACGTGACGTACGGCTAAGTTCGGTGACCCGTACTCAGAATTCGTTCTCTGCATTTGACCCATCCAAAGTACACACACACACACACACACCCGGAGCAGTGGGCAGCCATTTATGCTGCGGCGCCCGGGGAGCAGTTGGGGGGTTCGGTGCTAGAGGGCACCTCAGTCGTGGCAGGCCCGAGACTCGAACCCACAACCTTAGGATTACGAGTCAGACTCTCTAACCATTAAGCCACGACTTGCGGAAGTTTGTACACCCCCAATACAATAAAACATCTATGCATTTATGGCTATATATATATAAGACATTTAGTCTATAAAAGTAAGAGGGGAAAATGACTATTGTTTATTTTGTCCTTTCTGAATGCATCATAATCGCTTACCCACGATTCTCTGCAGTAATGTCGCTGCTCTGTTTATCCTCAAAGCTCTGTTATGTGATGGGATCGTTTGTCAGACATTTCGCCCGTAAGTGCAAATGGCCAATAAAAGAGCAAAAGCATAGATCTGACAGTGTTCCCCGGTCATGTTGCTTCCCCAATGACAGCTTTTAAGTGTCCTATGCTGGTCAGGGTCACTGTGGTCTTTAGTCTATCCCGGGAACACTGTGTGGGATGTGATAAAAACACAGTCTGTCTCGCTTTGGACTAAAATAAAAATTAAAGGCCTGTTTTTTTTCTAGACTGGGATTAACCCTTGCTGTAGGTTAATCCTAAAAAAAAAAAAAATACGCCCAATTCCTGTCTTTTTTGTTACACGATTAAAAAAAAAAAAGTTAAAAAAAAAAATCTGTAATAGTGAAATAAATAAATAAATAAATAAATAAATAAATAGTGAATATTTCATTTTAGCATGAATCACTTTATATTAAATAAAAGAGTTGTAATAAATACATTTATTAAATATAAACAATAACAAAATATTAAGAATGAATGAATGAATAAACAAACAAACAAACAAACAAATAAATCCTGAACCTGTATGGAGTGCTTATTTATTCATTTTATTTCAGTTGATATACACAGTATAATTAAAAACGATTGTTAATCTGACTGAAGATTAGGTAGTCTGTAAATTATTAGTTAAATATCTGTACGTAAAAGGCGAGACGTTTATAAAGCTCTGTGACACTTTACATGATCACAGGTTTGTTTTTGAGATTTGGAAATTTCCATATACAAAAATTTTATCTATGAAGCAAAAGTGGAAAAACCTGCAGCACTTCTGCTAAAAAAAAGCAAAACTAATTTTAGAAAAGAAGGCTTATTAAAGGCTTATTAAAGGCTTATTAAGATCCTGCTTTAGACCAAGAGACTGACGTCAAAATCAGATTTTTATCATAAGGATTTTTTTTTTAAGGTTTCATTTTTTCCATCAACAAATCACTGGAGCAATCTAAGGTCAAGCTACTGGCTCATTTTGCATGAACATCACCTGTTATATACACTGAACAAAATTAGAAATTGAAGTAATTATACTGATATACAGTACGTGTCCTCTAGTGACACTTGTTTTTGGATTGCGTAGGAAACCCTTCCACGATCCACACTAAAGGATGTGTCCTAGTTTACACGGGTTAGTTTTGAAAACACAAGATCAACAATGGGGGGCACGGTGGCTTATTGGTTAGCACGTTGGCCTCACACCTCCAGGGTCGGGGTTCGATTCCTGCCCTCCGCCTTGTGTGTGTGGAGTTTGCCTGGATTCTGAACTCCGGTTTCCTCCCCCGGTCCAAAGACATGCATGGTAGGTTGATCGGCATCTCTGGAAAATTGTCCGTAGTGTGTGAGTGTGTGAGTGAATGAGAGTGTGTGTGTGCCCTGTGATGGGTTGGCACTCCGTCCAGGGTGTATCCTGCCTCGATGCCCGATGACGCCTGAGATAGGCACAGGCTCCCCGTGACCCGAGAAGTTCGGATAAGCGGTAGAAAATTAGTGAATGAATGAACGAATGGCCTTTTGTGTGCATAGAAAAAGTCTTAGATCTTTGAGTTCAGATCATGAAAAATGAGGGCAAAAACAAAAGTGTTGTGTGTATAATGGCATTCAGTGTAAATATATATCATGTTTAAAATGTGAATTTAAAGTTACACCAAGTCTCCGTATGTGTCCTTCATTTCACATTCAGTGTTTTCTCTAACGATCCGTCTGAAACTCGTTTCCCCCGCAGTGTTCCCTGCATTCAGAGAAAGAACCGCATCGATTTAATGAGAGAAACGTTATTTTTTTTTAAACAACAGTAATAATAATAATACTTGTTTTTTGCGCCTTCAGCTGATTACGGAGCGTCTCCTAATCAGCCTCCCTCCTGTTAAAAACATCATCATGAAACTCGGCAGCAATTAGCCGCTATTTTGTAATGTGAGTTCAAGGCGATACTACTGAATAAAGATGCAGTTACCGAAACAGGAAACGACTCTTTTAGTCAATAAACAAAGGAGCGAGATACTTTTCTCGCCACGTGATAGACGTAGAGATGGATTTTTAAAAAGTTCATGGTTGCAGACGGCTGCTGTGACTTGGCACACGATCGAAATGGGAGAAAGATTGAGAGGAAAAAAACAAAACGTTCAGCTTTAATTAGTCTTACAGTAAACTTGGAACTAAAACCAAAAAACAATGAATGAATTCATTGATGAATTCACAATGAAATTTGATAAATTAAACACCAGTAGGCTTTAAATGACCGATCTTATGATATAGGGTTAGACAAGCTAGTAGTAAAAGTTCAAAGAAAGCAAATAAATGTCAAAGGTGCCATTGGGGTGCCATTACTTTTGTTCTACTTGAACGTCTAGTATTATCTGTCTTTGATTTAAGGGTCTGATTTAAAATCGCTTTAATATGAAGTGAAGTTTTGTGGAATGTTAGTGGAATCGTGGTGTGATTTAAATAAATAGATTGATGCCGATGGCATGATTTTTGGGTCAAAAATCTTTAAAATAAACGTAAACGTAATCCGAATATAAACGGAAATCGATCGATTTTACGTCACATTCAAATCGTTTCATTATTTCAATCGCACTCCGATTTAACAAACGTTTCATGAGTCACTTCATATTTAGGCACGGTGGCTTAGCGCTTAGCGCTTAGCACGTTTGCCTCAGCGGTAAAGATGTAACTTTCCAACATCTACAAGACAGAGGAGTGATTTTCAATAATATACTCAAAAAAGGAAGGAAAGACTGTTTATAGCTGCTCTGACGTCAACGAGATCAGGAACTAGCAGGTTTCCTGGATGTTCCACAACATTAAATTTAATTATTCTTTCATTCATTCATTCATTCATTCATTCATTCATTCATTTTCTACCGCTTATCCGAACTTCTCGGGTCACGGGGAGCCTGTGCCTATCTCAGGCGTCATCGGGCATCGAGGCAGGATACACCCTGGACGGAGTGCCAACCCATCACAGGGCACACACACACTCTCATTCACTCACACACACACACTCACACACTACGGACAATTTTCCAGAGATGCCAATCAACCTACCATGCATGTCTTTGGACCGGGGGAGGAAACCGGAGTACCCGGAGGAAACCCCCGAGGCACGGGGAGAACATGCAAACTCCACACACACAAGGCGGAGGTGGGAATCGAACCCCCGACCCTGGAGGTGTGACGCGAACGTGCTAACCACTAAGCCACCATGCTCCCCTAAATTGAATTAGAAATGTGTTAAATCTATCTAAATATACTAATCATCAGTATCTCCTCTTCATCATTAACTCCTCTTCACTCACCACCCTGTCATTGATACACAAAAGTCATTTCATTCCTCTTATTCCTTACATTAGGTCTTTTTGAATCACACTGCAGAACACACACGGTGCCACAGTTTATTCAGACTTTATATCTTTCTTAGACTCTCATGGATCTTGTATCCCAGCAGGCACTGGGAGCGATCCTGCTGAGCTTTTGGCAGGAGGAAACATCGTCTCTTAGGTGTAGAGATGCTTTCAGGCTTCGCTGTGGGATATTTCGAGCTTTAACGAGCAGTTTCTCGAACGCTAGTGCAAGTGAAAGTGAGAAATGATCCACTTTTAACTTGGGTGAAGTGGATGAAACAGTTTGTGTACACAGGAGTGGATAGAAAAATATATCTTTTTATTTTAAACGCATGTTTAATGTGTTTTTCAGTACGGAATACCCGTGAGGGGTTAAAGTAAGGGGATACGAGCATACGGAAGACGGATCGTTTTTTTTTTATGATTTAATATCTATATTTTTGTTATTTAATTGAATTCAGAGTTAAACACATAATGTCTTTGGACTGATAGGAGAAAAAGTATTCAGACACCACAGATATTCAGCCTTAGGACTCTTGGTGATTTGAGACATCAACCTTTACATTCATTCATTCATTTTCTACCGCTTATCCGAACTACCTCGGGTCATCTCAGGCGTCATCGGGCATCGAGGCGGGATACACCCTGGACGGAGTGCCAACCCATTGGAGGGCACACACACACTCTCATTCACTCACACACACACACACTACGGACAATTTTCCAGAGATGCCAATCAACCTACCATGTCTACTATGTCTTTGGACCGGGGGAGGAAACCGGAGTACCCGGAGGAAACCCCCGAGGCACGGGGAGAACATGCAAACTCCACACACACAAGACGGA
>NC_062518.1:2327413-2342413 GCF_022655615.1 Tachysurus fulvidraco
CACAACTGATCCCACTGACCAATCACTGACCACAACTGATCCCACTGACCAATCACTGACCACAACTGATCCCACTGACCAATCACTGACCACCACTGATCCTACTGACCAAACACTCCATTCACTCCATTTAATTCAATTAACTTTGTTTTTAGTATGCAAAACAATTGTGTGAATAAGTCATTTAGGGCTAGTAACTCACAGCCACATGCTCACAATGATGAACGTTGTGGTTCACGCTTCATAACTCATTTATATGAAGGAACACTTACATTATAGCAGCTATAAGCAGTCTTCCCCTCAGCAGTGTTTTAGTAAGTTATTGAGACAAAAACGCAGCTTGAGACCACAAAACGTGAACTCCTGTGAAGATGTCAGAAAAAGTTCACTAAAACTAGAAACTCCTTATTTATGGCAAGTGTTACCATAGCAACAATGATATGTTTCTTTGTTTTATTAAGACACATCACATTTAAACCAAAAATATCAGTCTTAGTGCTTGGTGACGTGACGATATAATAAAGATACCGAGATAAAAGATGCCACAGGTTCTGATTTTCCTGCTTGTCCACTGAATAATACACCATGATGGAAATGAGTGCATCGTCTCCCCTCACAGTACCGTATGCTCTGTGCTTCTCTTCCTATGTCTTTCACTTTGGGCCAAAAGTGAGGCCCTTGCTGTAATTGTACATTCTGTGCTCTCAAACTGTCCTGTGCGCCACCATCAGCGACAGAAAAATGAAAGAAGTGGGAGGACAGGTTTGATGTACAAGGACACAGTCACACACACACACACACACACACACACACACACACACACACACACACACACACACACACACACACACACACAGTACGTTATTGAAGCAAGGCTCCGACTGAGGGGAAGGTGATGGGACACCAACCTTTTTGTTAAAACAAATAAAGTCCTATTTTATTATTTGTATTACAAATAATAATAATAATAATAATAATAATAATAATAATAATAATAATAATAATAATAATAATAATGAGTAGTAGTACTAGATAAAATTTCCTGTCATAAGACTTTTGACCTTTTCTTAATCTGTAATTAAAAGCTAAGGCAGAGCTAAAAAAAAAAAAAAAGCCTTCTACCTGAAGGTCTCTTTGGCAAAATTTAGAAACCTATATGACACATTGTGATGTTTTCTTGTTTGTAGGGAAGCTTATAGGTTATTGTGCCATGTTTTCCGCAAATAAGGAAGCCTATGGGGCACTTTTTATGTTTTGTTAATGCCTGTGGGGCACTTTTTATGTTTTATTGCATGTAGGGAGGCCTATAGGTCACTTTGTTATGTTTTATTGCATGTATGGAGGTCTATATGGCATTATTTATGTACTATTGCATGTAGGGAGGCCTATAGGGCATTTTTTTTATGTTTTGTTGCATATAGGTCAGCCTATATGGCACTTTTTATGTAGTATTGCATGTAGGAAGGCCTATAGGGCCCATTTTTATGTTTTGTTTCCTGGAGGAAGCATATAGTGCAGCCTTTTATGTGTTATTGCATATAGGGAAGCCTGATTTGTTGTCTGTAGAAAGCCTATATGGTGCTTTTTATGTTTAACTGCATGCAAGAAGCTTTATATGGCACTTTGCATGTTTTATTGCATGTAAGAAAGCCTATAGGGCACTTTATCATATTTATGTGTGTGTATAGGACAGCCTGTAGGGCATCACATTTTCTTAAGTGTAGGGAAGCCTCTATAATAATAATAATAATAATAATAATAATAATAATAATAATAATAATAATAATAATAATAATAATAATAATAATGAACATGATGATGTAATTGTGCAACTCCATTTTTGTTGTTGAAATCTTGAAAAAATATAAATAAAATTAATTATAAAAATATAATTATAAAAAAATATATAAATAAAAATAAATTACAATAAATAAATTAATTAACAAACAAATAAATCTTATTATTTTACATATTATTATAATCACATTATAATCATTGTGCCAATTTACAAAAAATATATATATATATATAAATGTGCACAAAGAGGTCCTGGTTATTTATTTATCAAACAACACAGCAGATTTTTGGGCCATTAAACACCACAACAGCTTGTTCGGGTTCGAACCTTTGCACCAAATAATGAACATCATGTTCTCAGTGTGACTGAAGGGCAAGCGGTTGCTGTGTGAGCAGGAATTGTTAACACGAGTTATTCTGGTTTTCAGTGCATCATGCTGAGCTCTTACATGCCTTCTCAACTCAGATGTAGTTTAGCTTAATTTTTTGCAATTTTGCACATTCTTTTGGGATTAAATTGGCAACTTGTTCTGACCTGCACCCTTTCAGTCGCTCTCACAGCCTATCACTCATTATTATAAAACACACAGGTTCATAACCGACTGTGACACCCCGAGCGAACGGAGCTCCAGTTACACAAATACACACACAATCAGTAAAGAAAATAAACCCCATGTGTGCAGGTTCTCCACTCAAACCACTGAGAAAGCTCTTTAAATGTACTTTACTCAGAACAACCTTTTTATTAAGTAATAGCATTTTCTCTCAAGAACACTCTTAAGGAATAGAATCACCAAATGTATTATAATCAAATGAAAGTAACAACCGATTATCAGTGTTTATTTAGAAATTAGAAGATTTGTGAAAATTAATATATCAAAAGTGGCTTTGTTGGACTTTGAGTAACCTTCTATAAAAAAACATGCAATTGATCAATGTTCAGAATTCAATATTCAATATATCAATTATATAATATACAAATATTCAAATTAACCTATGACGTCATCTAACGACTTCTTAGCCTCTAGATAATTTCTCCCTGAAAAGGAGTTAACAACGCTGTATGCATGTATGTATGTACTGTATGTATGTATGAATGTGTGTGTATGTGTGTGTGTGTGTGTGTGTGTGTGTGTGTGTTTGTATGTATACACTGAGTTAACAACGTGATCACTGGACTGTTTTTAATAAATAAATACAGCCGTCATTTCTGTTTCTTTGTACTCGGAGCAGGCAGGTGTGCTCCAGGTGAGTTCCCGGTGTGCTCTAGGTGTGCTCTAGGTGTGCTCCCGGTGTGCTCTAGGTGTGCTCTAGGTGTGCTCCCGGTGTGCTCCCGGTGCGTTCCCGGTGTGCTCTAGGTGTGCTCCCGGTGCGTTCCTGGTGTGCTCTAGGTGTGCTCCCGGTGTTCTCCAGGTGCACTCCAGGTGTCAGGTTGATGCGCGCGCTTTTCTTCAGGATGCGACCGCTGTAGCAACTTGGCGCGCTTTCAAGATCGGAGGGGTTTCTGCTGCGCATGCGCACCACGCGCCGTACATCCGCCCGGTATATGAGACCGAACTCGGACATGGTTTAATTTTTTTTTAAAACAGTGTTCGAGATGGACGGGACCGAGGCAAACCGGAGGAACTGTACGAGAAGCGATACCGCAGCGGATTCGAGACCAGAAAAGAAAAGCGACTCGCGGGAGCGCGTGACACTGAAGAAGGAAATCGGTTTGATGAGCGCGTGCGCTATTATTATAGGTAGGTTCATTTCATCATGTTCATTTGTGTGTGTTTGTGCGTGTTTGTGCGTGTTTGTGTGTGTTTGTGCGTGTTTGTGTGTGTTTGTGTGTGTTTGTGCGTGTTTATAACCTGCTGTTTATTTTGTTTCATACTTCCGCCTTAAAATATTAATTTGACAGCTTTATATCTCAGAGACTGGAGGACAAAAGGGAGCTGGAAACTTTGTGAAAGGCGGCGTCATGTTGTTATATACAGTGTTATATAGTGTTATATAGTGTCATATACAGTGTTATATAGTGTTATATATAGTGTTATATAGTGTTATATATAGTGTTATACAGTGTTATATACAGTGTTATACAGTGTTATATACAGTGTAGAGTCGGTGTAGGCTCGTGCATGCTTTAGGTATAATAACAATATCACGGTCATATACACGATTTGTGCTCGTGCGTGCTTTAGGTATAACAACAATACAATAAATAAATACTGTTATATTAAGAAGCACCACTTGTCTCTGAAGAAGAAAACTTCTGAAGTGTTAGCAATAATCTCTCTCTCTGTCTCTCTCTGTCTGACTTTCTCTCTCTCTCTCTCTCTCTCTCTCTCTCTCTCTCTCTCTCTGTGTCTCTGTCTGTCTGTCTGTCTGTCTGTCTGTCTCTCTCTCTCTCTCTCTCTCTCTCTCTCTGTCTGACTTTCTCTCTCTCTCTCTCTCTCTCTCTCTCTCTCTCTCTCTGTGTCTCTGTCTGTCTGTCTGTCTGTCTGTCTCTCTCTCTCTCTCTCTCTCTCTCTCTCTCTCTCACACACACACACACACACACACACACACACACACACACACACACACACACACATACACACACATCCACATGCAGTATTGCATCATTAGGAAGTTGTACTTGAACTACAGCGCCTACGTGGCTACAAATGCACGTTTGTGCACGCGTTCACTCGCCACGTATTTCCTCAGCCCTTGGCACGTATCTCGATGACTTGCAGCACGACTACAGAAACGTTAAAAATATCCCCTTTACTATACTATGCTTCGGGTCCGAGCACGGAACCTTTGATTATGATTATAAATCCTACTACTATTGAGGAAGTGTAGTCTTTAGGAGCACGTGCGTGTAGAGGCAGAACGTCGTACGACTGCACGTGCTCGTTTTATTTCTCTTTATAATAACTGTTATGTTTGTTGATTGTAATAACGCACATATGATGTGTTTTTTTTTTTTTTTACTAAACATTAAGTGTTACATCAGAATATGCATACAGTATCTTTTGTACCTGAAGCATGCATTTACACTTTGGGGTAATTAAGGTGCACTTACAGTATGTACCTTAAATTATTTTTAAAGCGTCCATGTGGTTCTGTTTTTCCACTGAGTCGCAGTCACTCTGTTTTCAGGGAGCTGTTTTTATTGGACGACTCCTACACTAGTGCAGCTCGTACGCTCTCAATATAAATGTAGCTCGTTTCGACGCCGACTCAAAGTAACATTTAGAAATAGCAGCCCACAGAATCATCGCTATTGTTAGAACACCGTAATAAAAAAAGCATAACAATAAAGAGATGTTAGTGAGTTTCTGTCACTAAAGGTACATAAAGGTGTCTAAGACATACAGTATCCCTGACACTACCGGTGTTCCCAAATACAAGGACGCTTCCAGTTCAGTATTCATCTTCTAGAGTTTACACCTTCTCATATACATCACTCCATCATGCACTAGATGTGTGGGACATTTCATAAGACACACTACATGTTGTAATAGATCTATTTCGACAACTCGCACAGGTCATGTTACATGTCACATCTGGATCTGTACGTCAGCCGAATAGACGGTGTATTAAAATGTAATCAAGGAAATGATTTCTGGTAGTATCACTCTTTCAAATTTATTATTTATTTATGCAAATGAGGCTGTGTTAGATTTGCATACCTTATAAAACTAGTCCAATCTTCGAATTGAATAGCATGTTGTAGACAATAGCATGTGTCTGTCATACGGATTCTTTTTTCTACCATTTTTTTTTTTCAGCATAAATCCAGTGTTTCCATTTGCAGGATTTTCTCTGTAATAAGTTTCTAAATAGTAAAGTTTGCACATTTTATGAACATAAGCCATCCAGCACTCCACAAAATAAATAGATTTTACATAAACACGGTTTCATTTCTAAATCACTTTAGATACGTGTCAGAAAAGAAGCTGACGTACACCGCGGTGCGATCGTGTCGAGGAGGCGGAGCCTAAAGGCAGTTTTTTTGCCTCATGGCCTATTACTGAGTAACTCCGTGTGGAAAGTTGGGACACGCTGAGGAATGACCTTCATGAGAACATTTTATCGCTCAATCCCCTTTGGAAAAATTTGGATAGTTCCACACTACTCTAATAAAGGTCAACTTTACTCAGTGATCTTAACGAGAGGTTTTTGGACACGTTGTCTTTATTAGGACACCAAGTGAAGCCACATGAGCAACAGTAGGTACATTAACAGTAGCCTACACGCTGTTAGTAAACACAGTATGGTCCCTTATTTAAATTCCCACCGTACTTCCCACCAGGGTTTGCCATGCTCGCTCTGAATGCCAGCGTTTGATGGACTATCTGCAGGTCTACAGGTCAACACGCTGTGGTCCATTTCAACTGAAATAAAGCCTCTGACTTAGTGGCCGAGCGCCAGAAACGAGAGACGCATTAATGCTATACAAATCTTACATGTTCACTCGAAACAGTCCAAATAAACGCTTCCTTCCTGCTCCGAGTCTTTATTTCCGAAAGAAAGAAGCGTTGTGTGGATGAAATCAGGGATGAATGAGTGTAATGGAGATTGTTAGTTACTGCTAATGCTTCTAAACGGTTCGGTACAAATAAGCAGGAAAGAGCGAGCCAGGCTTTATGTTTCCCTGAAGCTCGAGGACGACGGAGATGTTTCACAAAGTCGTCTGTCAGAGAAGCATCGCGGTTTTGCCGCACGCTAGTCACCTGGAGGTGTGAGAAAAAGGACACCAAACCTGTTCAGGCACCTGTCTGACCCCTGAACTCAATAGTGACCGAAAAACAGGATAATTAGAGAGTCATTAAAGGCTTAGAGCTGGTGGAAACGTACATTAGCACAGTCACAGCAACCGTCAACACTTTGAGGGATACATTTTTTTAAAACATTATTATTAATTATTTAGTCTTGGAAAATAAACTGTTAACATTCAGGTCCAAAATATTTGAATGATGACCAAATGATAGAAAATATTAAAAGTAAAAATGAAAAAACACCCGAGACCTTCTGACGTGAGAATATTTACTGCACTAGTCTGAATGATGGTGTAAAGTGTATTAAGACAATAATGTGCTTGCGTGTGCACGTTAGTTTAGTGTTTACATTTTTACTGTTACCTCCCGCGCACAAGCGATTTCGTCCGGAAAGGAAAGTGACGTGTGAAAGTGTTTTTGACTGTGGATTTCCTCAAACATGTCATACACACACATAGACACACATACACACGCACACACATACCCACATGCACATACACACATGCACACATGCAAACATACACACACACACACACGCCCTCTTATATGCAGGGTTTCCTGTTTTGCCCCCATCAAGTAGAAAGGAGACTCTGACCTAGAAACAGTAAACTGATAAAATAGAGGTTACACATTTAAAAAAAGAGAGAGAGATATACAGTAGTTTGCTCACTTACACAACAGACCACCATTACGACTGAGTCGACAACAAAGTTCCGGCAGTGATGGCGAATTTTTACTGTGTGTTTAGTGTATAGTGTTGAGTTCTGCTACGACGACTAACTACAGTTCACCAATAGGAGCTCGGCAAACCCGGAGCAGATAGAAACGTGTCTGTTTATGCAAATGAGCTCATGAATGATTAATGTAGCATCATCAGCAGACGTGACCTGTAACTCTTAACGCCGTGTCTTTAACCGCCGGTCTGTTAGAGCGTGACGAGGAATAATCTTAAACGATCTAAATCCAGCTTTAATAAATCGACGAAACAAAGGCCGCATGACGACACATTAGACATGAAGGTGCTGTTCTTCGTAGTTGCTCCGAGGTTCTTAATTAAAACACTAGATTTAATTAAACGTGAGTTACTCGTGAGTTCTACATCTACACTTAGTATTAAACAAATTAAGTTAAATGTCAGAGGCGACGTCTCTGTTTATACGCTGTATGTTATTCATTCATTCATCTTCTACCGCTTATCCGAACTACCTCGTGTCACGGGGAGCCTGTGCCTATCTCAGGCGTCATCGGGCATCGAGGCAGGATACACCCTGGACTGAGTGCCAACCCATCACAGGGCACACACACTCTCACACACACACTACGGACAATTTTCCAGAGATGCCAATCAACCTACCATGCATGTCTTTGGACCAGGGGAGGAAACCGGAGTACCCGGAGGAAACCCCCGAGGCACGGGGAGAACATGCAAACTCCACACACACAAGGTGGAGGCGGGAATCGAACCCCCGACCCTGGAGGTGTGAGGCGAACCTGCTAACCACTAAGCCGCCGTATATTATATATATAAAACGTGCAGAAGTAAAACCCCTCCCCTGCGTTGCCGTAGATGCCGAAAGGATTCGGTTCGTCCGTTAGTTACTTTGCCGCGACGTCGTGCTGCAGCTCGCCGTGTTTTTAACAGGAGTTTCAGCAGGAGTTTCAGTAAGAGATTAGAGGTAAGTAAAAGGTCACATATAAAGCTGTGGTCATGACAGTTCTGTTCTTCACTTCCTTATAGACATCAGGGTGGTTTGGTGTGTAACATCATCATGGTTCTGTAGATCTTTACTGTATCTGTTCATTCTTTCTTGCTTGCTTTTCTTCTTTCATCAGTGTGCTTTCATCCATCCTTTTATTCATTCATCCTTATCCCTGTATTCAGTAACTTTTCCACCGTGCAGTCGGTTCATTTAATCGTTCATCTATTCACTCGCTCATCTAACAGACCCTCCGTTAATCCACATTTCTCCAGGTACCGATCAGTTTATTTATCTGTCTGTTCATCCATTCTTTCATTCTTCCATTATTCCATCCATCAGTTCATCTGTCAAGCCATTCATCCATCCATCCATGTCTAAAATGTTGTTTGTTGTTTGTTGTCCATGTCATTCGTTCATTCATTCATTCATTCATTCATTCATTCATTCATTCATTCATTCATTCATTCATTCATTCATTCATTTGTTTATTCATTCATTCATTTGTTTATTCATTCATTCATTCATTCATTTGTTTATACATTCATTCACCTGTCTATTTATCCAACCTTTCATTGACCATCTGTCAGTTCATCCGACTCTCCATTTATCCATCTGTTTATCTATTCTTTGATCCATTCACTCGTTTGTTCATTCTTTCCAGTCATCGCTCTACTAATCCGTTCTTCCGTCACTTCAGCTTTCCATTAATAATGCTGTTCCTTTCAGTCCATTCCTTCACAGATTACTTTATCCATTACTTTATCTATTCGTTTTTTTAATCCATCGGTCAATCAGTGCATCCATCCATCCATCCATCCATCCATTCATCCGTCAGTAAATTTACCCACTGATCCATCCATCGATTCGTTGCCGGATTGTTTCGTTCGTTCATTCATTTTTTCATTCGTTCATTGACCTCTTTATCCATTCATTCATTTATCCTTGAATCCAACTTTTTATCTCTATATTTTTCTGCTCATCCTCCCATCATTATATTTACTCATCCATCCATTCATCCTTCCATTTATCCATCCACTCCTTAACTCTTTGTTTGGTTTTATATTCCTCCACCCATCCTTCCTTCCTCTTTAGTACATTAGCACCTCTCTCTCTCTCTCTCTCTCTCTCTCTCTCTCTCTCTCTCTCTCTCGTGCTGAGATCATCTAATACAGTATTGAATTTCCACCCTGTGATGTTTTCATCCTTTCACTCATACAGTACTCAGCTTTTCTGCAGCACACACACACACACACACACACACACACACACACACACACACACACACACACACACACAGAGGATGTGGTGAGATGCTGTCTGCTTTTCTTCCTCTGTTGTTCTGTATCTAGGAGCGATGGATAAATCAATAACACACTGGGTCAGAAAGTAAACACAGTAGAGCCATCTTTTGCGTGAGACAGAGTAAGCTTGTGGACGTCTGCTAATAAATCCTGAAATCTGGAAAAGGGTTTGTCTGTGATGCTCAGGGGACATTCAGCTCCATCCAAAGGTCTGACTGATCACCTTTATCCTATATACCACATCAGTGGGCGTGGCCTCTTCCAGATCGACTCCGCCCTCTCTCACAGCACCACGGCTCTCTGAATGGTTTAATTAGGAAGCAGCCAATTAGACCAAAGTGACTTAATATTTAACGGTTTAAAAACAAACAATAAAAGCTTCCGGGGGTCACGGTGGCTTAGTGGTTAGCACGTTCGCCTCACACCTCCAGGGTCGGGGTTCGATTCCCACCTCCGCCTCGTGTGTGTGGAGTTTGCATGTTCTCCCCGTGCCTCGGGGGTTTCCTCCGGGTCCTGTGGTTTCCTCCCCCGGTCCAAAGACATGCATGGTAGGTTGATTGGCATCTCTGGAAAATTGTCCGTAGTGTGTGAGTGAATGAGAGTGAGTGTGTGTGCCCTGTGATGGGTTGGCACTCCGTCCAGGGTGTATCCTGCCTCGATGCCCGATGACGCCTGAGATAGGCACAGGCTCCCCGTGACCCGAGAAGTTCGGATAAGCGGTAGAAAACGAATGAATGAATGAATGAAAGCTTCCACTCTTTCCCTCTCCCACAAACACACACTTAACGACAGGAAAATAACCTCATTCTCTTTTTTTCACCTGCGACTGTATTTCACAATTACATCCTCCATCGCTCTTATGGAGATCAGACTCAGGGGTCGTGTCGCTCGGACCCGAGCGTCTCTTACAGAGACCTACTGTAAATCTTGCTTCTTCAATCCGTCCGTGATAGCAGCCAGAGTATGAGCTTTTCTTTTTTTTTCTCTGTCGTTTTTTTCAGGTAACATCATCGGTTCAGGTATCTTCATCTCTCCAAAGGGGGTTCTGGAGCATGCCGGCAGCGTGGGCTTCTCCCTCATTGTCTGGGTCCTCGGAGGAGGGATCTGTGCTCTGGGGTCACTGTGTTACGCCGAACTGGGCGTCACCATCCCCAAATCCGGCGGAGATTACTCCTATGTGACGGAAATCTTTGGAGGACTGGTGGGGTACGAGGGATTTGTTACTTCCTGCTTTTCTCGATTTATGCTGAATTCAATTCATTTCCTGTCACAGAAATCACAATGTTTTTGTATTTGAAACAATTACAAACTTTTTGTAAAAAGAGAGGAAGAAGCAGGAAGAGAAGAAGAGAGAGAATGGGAACGAGATACAGAGAGAGAGAGAGAGAGAGAGAGAGAGAGAGTGAGAGAGATACAACTGTAGTGACGGAAAGAGATGGAGGGAGGGAGAGACAGTGAGAAAGGGAGAAGCAGGAAGAGAAGAAGAGATAGAGAGAGTGGGAACGAGATACAGAGAGAGAGTGAGAGAGATACAACTGTAGTGATGGATTGAGAGAGAGAGAGAGAGAGAGAGACAGTGAGAAAGGGAAAAACAGGAAGAAAAGAAGAGATACAGAGAATGGTAACGAGATACAGTACAGAGAGAGAGAGAAAGAGAGAGAGATACAACTATAGTGACGGATTGAGAGAGAGAGAGAGACGGCAAGAAAGGGAGAAGCAGGAAGAAAAGAAGAGATAGAGAGAATGGGAACGAGATACAGAGAGAGAAAGAGAGAGATACAACTATAGTGACGGATTGAGAGAGAGAGAGAGAGAGAGAGAGAGAGAAAGGGAGAAGCAGGAAGAAGTGTTCCTGGATGGCCTAGTGGATAGCGAATCCGTTTAGCATGCAGAGAAGCAGGAAGAAAAGAAGAGATAGAGAGAATGGTAACGAGATACAGTACAGAGAGAGAGAGAAAGAGAGAGATATATAGTGACGGATTGAGAGAGAGAGACAGTAAGAAAGGGAGAAGCAGGGAGGGAAGAAGAGATAGAGAGAATGGGATGGAGATACAGAGAGAAAGAGAGGTGCACCTTTAGTGATGGACAGAAATCTAGAGAGCGATAGAAAGACAGACGGTTAGAAGAGAGACAGACAGAGTGAGACCCGAGAAAAGGGCGAGAGAAAAAGACAGCGAGAGAGACAGATTGAGAAAAGAGATAGCGAGAGAGAGACAGATTGGGAAAAGAGATAGCGAAAGAGAGACAGATTGAGAAAGAGGGTAAGACAGAGATTGGGGTGGGAGAGAAAGACAGATTGGGAAAAGAGATAGCGAGGGGGAGACAGACGTAGAAGAGATGCAGAGAGACGCGAGTTTGCTGACAGGCTTCGGGTTCAAATATCAGTCAAACGTCATCTTCCCAGTGAAGGCTGAAGGACGCGTCTCTCGGCCTGGACAGAAGACACCAGAGTCTCTGAGTGAAAAAGGTGTCTGACTCATGAGACTGGATTTCAATACAAGACAGAAGTGAGAGCACAAAGTTAGGCAATGAGTTAAACCTGGTGGCTTCAAACATCTCTGCAAAAGTGGACACACAGACAAAAGTGGACACACAGACAAAAGTGGACAGACAGACAAAAGTGGACACACAGACAAATGTGGACACAGACAAATGTGGACACACAGACATAATGTGGACACACAGACATAATGTGGACACAGACAAAAGTGGACACACAGACAAATGTGGACACACAGACAAAAGTGGACACACAGACAAATGTGGACACACAGACAAAAGTGGACACACAGACAAAAGTGGACACACAGACAAAAGTGGACAGATGTTTATCGAATCCTTGATCAAGTGGGCAAAGTTTTATTAAACATGGAATACATGTTTGAGTGCAAGATGCTATAAATGTATGTGTGTGTGTTGTGAGTGTGTGTGTGTGTGTGTGTATGAGTGTGTGTATATGAGTGTGTGTATGAGTGTGTGTATGTGTGTTTGAGTGTGTGTGTGTATATGAGTGTTTGTGTTTGAGTGTGTTTGTGTGTGTGTGTATATGAGTGTGTGTGTGTGTGTGTGTGTGTGTGATTAATAATCTGTTTTAAACGCCAGCTTCCTGTTGCTGTGGAGTGCAGTATGGATAATGTACCCCACCACACTGGCCGTGATCGCTCTGACTTTCTCAAACTACGTCCTGCAGCCAGCGTTTCCCAACTGCCTCCCTCCATTTATTGCTACCCGCCTCCTGTCCACTATCTGCATCTGTGAGTTTCTCACACACACACACACACACACACACACACACACACACACACACACACACACACACACACACACACACACACACACGTCTCTTATCCTTTAAAGCAGTTATGTCCCTGCAGTGTAAGCAGACGTGCCAGGCTCACGTCAGAACTGGAGTATTTATGGCGATAGAAAGATCAATCCAGTTGAGCCGACACATGCAAAAGAGCACAAGGAATGCCTGTGTGTGTGTGTGTGTGTGTGTTGAGTTGGTGAGTTGGAAGGAGGGCAGTTTTGTGGTGTGTTGCCACCGGTCTTATGACTCGGCCGGTTTGGACCTGTATGATCTGGAGTCTGATAGCTGGAGAACATGAGGAGGTGTGAAGGGGGCGTGTGCTTGGCCTTATTTATTTATTTATTTATTTATTTATTTATTTATTTATTTATTGTATGTGAGCCATTTCCATGACCAGCAGCATCCCACTTTATTTTTGGCAGCAGAATGTAAACTATAATATAAGAACCAGAGAGAGAGAGAGGGAGAGAGATAGAGAGAGGGAGAGAGAGAAAGAGAGAGAGGGGCAGAGGGAGAGAGATGGAGGGAGAGAGAGAGAAAGGCAGAAGGAGAGAGAGAGAGAAAGAGAGAGGGGCAGAGGAAGAGAGGGTGGGAGAGAGAGATGGAGGGAGAGAGAGAGAGAAAGGCAGAGAGAGGGAGAGAGATAGAGAGAGGGAGGGGGAGAGAGAGAGGGAGGGAGAGAGAAAGAGAGCGAGACAGAGGGAGAGGGAGATAGAGGGAGGGAGAGAGACAGGGAGAGAGGGGGGGCAGAGGGAGAGAGGGGGGAGAGAGAGATGGAGGGCAAGAGAGAGAAAGGCAGAAGGAGAGAGAGAGAGAGAAAGAGAGAGGGGCAGAGGAAGAGAGGGGGGAGAGAGAGATGGAGGGAGAGGGAGAGAGAGAGAGAAAGGCAGAGAGAGGGAGGGGGAGAGAAAGAGAGCGAGACAGAGGGAGAGAGAGATAGAGAGAGAGGGAGAGAGACAGGGAGAGGGAGAGAGAGGGGGGGCAGAGGGAGAGATGGAGGGAGAGAGAGACAGGGAGAGAGAGATAGAGAGAGACAGAGAGGGAGAGAGAGAGAGAGAGATAAAGAGAGAGAGGGGCAGAGGGAGATAGAGAAGTTTAGGGCACTTACTTTTGCCTGGTTTTGTGGAGTTTTTGTCCACGACCTGTCATGTAAAATTCCTTACAAACAAAGGTTTAGATGTGTAAAATAACTATGAATGTGAATAACAATGACATGAAGCTTTATTACTCACCGATGACTGATTAGTGGGTTGTTTTATAGTCATGTTTAAGTTGGACCACAGACTCAGTTGTTATTAAACATTCTGTTTGTCAGCTCACTGATTAGACTGAGAGGGTAAATAAGGTCAGGGAATATTTTCCTCTCCGAGGCAGTGACTCAAACACAACACATTTGTATTTCCTGTCTGATGGCTGATGTTTTTGATACTGAACGTCTTTTTAAAACCAACCTCCATATAAATACGAGCAGTTTATTCGTTCTAATGAAATAAGGCAAAAAAAAAAAAAGGACATTAAATTCAAAATCTTTGTATTTTTGCACTGACTTAAAAAAATTGGTCGAGAAACGAGGACAGATAAACTGTCTAATAGAATGACATTTGAAACGGGGATGTAAACTTTTGCCCTCGGTGACAAAGGCTTGTTTTTTGATCCCGACCTGCGCTGTTATCCAGCAGTCTTCCTTCCTCTCTGACAACAGAACACTTTATTGCTTTTTTACGACCCATAAAAAAGGTCAGAGGTCAAGTTCAGGGTTTAGTGAGCGAGTGTGTGTTCAGAAGGTCAGGTTGTGTGTGTCGGCGAGGACATCGGAGCACCTGATCCTCACATGGCGAAGCGTCAGCCTCTGTAATGGTACCAGGCTATGAGCGCCACCCGCATTGTACATTGTTTTTTTTGGGGGGGGTCTGGCCATCGTCATGGCAACAGCAACGTTCGGAGGCGGGGCCAGCCAATCCGAAATAGGAGAAAGAAATCTTTCTCAGCGAATCGTCTCACGCTTTACCGATTTTATTCACAAAACTCGATTCTGGTTCTGGTTCATGATGTGTGTGTGTGTGTGGGGGGGGGGGGGGGTAAGAGAAAGAAGAAGAGTGAGAGATAAAACAGAAAGGCAGAGGCAGTGAAAGACAAAG
>NC_062518.1:2357413-2367413 GCF_022655615.1 Tachysurus fulvidraco
ACACTCAACTGTACAGTCTCAGATTAGACACCCAACTGTACAGTCTTGGATTAGATACTCCACTGTACAGTCTCAGATTAAATACTCAACTGTACAGTCTCAGATTAGACACTCAACTGTACAGTCTCAGATTAGACACCCAACTGTACAGTCTTGGATTAGATACTCCACTGTACAGTCTCGGACTACACACTCAACTGTACAGTCTCAGATTAGACACTCAACTGTACAGTCTCAGATTAAATACTCAACTGTACAGTTTCAGATTAGACACTCCACTGTACAGTCTTGGATTAGATACTCCACTGTACAGTCTCGGACTACACACTCAACTGTACAGTCTCAGATTAGACACTCAACTGTACAGTCTCAGATTAGACACCCAACTGTACAGTCTCGGATTAGACACTCAACTGTACAGTCTCAGATTAGACACCCAACTGTACAGTCTCAGATTAAACACCTAACTGTACAGTCTCAGATTAGACACCCAACTGTACAGTCTCAGATTAAACACCTAACTGTACAGTCTCAGATTAGACACCCAACTGTACAGTTTCAGATTAGATACTCCACTGTACAGTCTCAGATTAGACACCTAACTCATCTCAACTCAACTCAGGAGAACAAAATCAGGAGATTAACGATCGGCTGTTTCAACTAGATAAGCGTTTCTCAACCTGCAGTAACCTTTCAAATCAAATTCGTCACACACACACACACACACACACACACACACACACACACACACACACACAAACAACTATACACAGTACGACATGAATGATGTAGACTTTTATACGTGTGTGTGTGTGTGTGTGTGTGTGCGTGTGTTTCAGAGCGTGTGACGTATGTGGGTCAGAAGCTGTGTTACGTCGTGTTCCCTCAGGGCGATCCTTCCGAAACGGAGCCTCTCACCGAGACAACCGAGAAGTCGGAGCTCTGAAGCATCCAAACCTTCCAGGGAAAATTTGCCCCCTTTTTGATTCTTTTTTAATATTATGGGGTTAAATAAGCAGCAGTTATTAATAACGCGCAGATTCACGTGCAGGCAATCAGACGGATTTCTCTTCGGTGCTCTAGGTTCCACTTTCAGTTCCTTTTTTTTTTTTTTTCCCCTTAGTGTATAAAGAAAGATAGGCCGCATTGAAGGGAGGTTCATATTGTCTTTTTATTATTCCGGGCTTTTCTGGTCTTTTCCGCTGGCTGCGGATGTCGGGACGTGTAAAACAGACCCTTTTGTCCACACAAAAGGAACTGGTTTCCAGCAAAACCTCCACTCTGTGCTACATGGAGGCTATTCCTGGTTTAATATACGGAGCGTTTGTTCCCTTGAGCCATGTGGAGGATCTTTTTTTTTTTTTGTGTGTGTATTAACGACTACCGGCCTGTAACTTTCAGCTCTGTGTGTGTGTGTGTGTGTGTGTGTGTGTGTGTGTGTGTGTGTGTGTGTTTTCTTTCACATATTAGTCCCTGTATATATGGCTTTGCAGCCATAAATCTTTACGTCATACCACAGAGATGTGTCTAAACATTTAATATTTAGTTTTATTATTATTATTATTATTATTATTATTATTATTATTATTTTTTTTTTTTTTAGGAAATGAAGTCCAGCTCTATATCAGGTGTCCTTAAAACTGCTGTGTACATTTTAAACCTGGTGAAAATATGCAATTTTTGAAAAATAATTTTCTTTTTTTGAGCAATTCTGTAGCTTAAAATCCTGTAAAGTCGCTTTAACAGAATTAATGCAAACAAAACATCATTAGGAGTCAATTTCCTCTATGAAATTTAAATAAGTGTAAGAGAGAGTCTGAAAAAAAAACCACGATCGAAATAACTAGATTGCTAGCTAACAGGTGCTAGCTACACGTTAGCAGTGAGCACCTTCGTCGCTAAGGAATCACCAGATTATCATTTTAACTGAAAACATAAACATTTTAGATTTAATTTTAGTTTTTTTTTTTCACAATGAAGGCTCATCTTCATCATCTTCGACTCCAACGCCTTCATGCACCGGTGTTTGTTATATCGTATTTTTTTTTAAAGAAAATTAGCGAAAATGACGTAGCAGAAAGAAAAGCCATAGAACGTAGGGATATGTATCGAGTTATTGACGCAAATAAAACCAAAACAATTCGAAAACTCCGTTCAGTAAAGCTCGTCGATCCGTCGTCAGTAAGCACTTTATCTGAATCAGAAAAAAAAACACACACACTTTCCCTGACCTGCGTTAGACGTAGTTTGCTGGATTGCTAATGTAGTCACTAAAAGTGTGTAAATGAGACTGGTGTCTTTGTGGTTGTGGCCTGCGTTCATTTTAAAGAAAAGATACACGTTTTGTTACGGAATGTAAACTTATTCTCACGACAAACTTTAACATTAAATACCTTTAATACCCATTAATATTAATACATGATAACATTTAACATAAATACCAACCTTCTCTCTTTTAGTTCATATTACTGAATTTACGGATTCAGAACACAGCTACACTACGTTCATGCTAGCAAGAAACAAGTCATCGGTGTCACTTGAAGCGGCCGTGGCCGATTTATATACATAAACAAACAAACAAACAAACAAATAAATAAATAAATAGTAGAAGCTAAACCGCCAAAAGCTAACCAGTTAAACTCTATTATACACAATAGCACACTAATCAGTGTAAACCGTGTGTAACTGTTTACACGTCACGCGCCTGGCTTCGTTGTCTGATTAGCGACCGTACTCGCTACGGATTGTCACCAGAGACGATCTTCGCTACTTCCTCGTCTCAAACCGTCACTATTCATGAACCTGTTACATGTACGGTGGAAAAAAAACACAGCGCTCCTTTAATTCGTCACCCTGTAGTGTGAACGTGGCGTTACTAACGACCGTGCTACAGATTTTTACCCGGACGCAGGTCCGACAGGCAGGCGCACGTGTAGAAAGATGCTATCGGTTTGATGGTGTCAATGCTGCGGCTGCCTCCGACCCCGCGATCGTGATCGAGCTTGTGCACTCAGTATGCGCTTTAATGTAGATATTAATGTGCGCTTATAGAACGGGCTCTGACATAACCGTTAATAACTGATCGTTTTTGCGCACAAAATCGGTTCTCATGCTGCGTTCGTGACCGAGTGGTGCAGGAAGCAGGACGTTTCTGGATACCGTAGTGCTCCGATTTTAGCGCTCCGTCTCCTGGCTTCTCAGATCCCATGTTCCGTTATTTCCTTTATGTTCCTACAGAATTGATCTATCTAAGATACTGTGTTTACAGAATCTACTTCATCTACATTTCTATTTATCAATGGTTTCATATTCCCAGCATCGTATGTATCCCAGGTGCTATGGTTCTCTAGGTATAAAAGTTTCTACAGTATGCTCGCATGGCTTTAGGTTTCCAGATCCTATATTCCAATGGTTTCTCTGCTCCCAGATCCATATCCTGGTGTTTCTTAACAAATTTGTTCCTTGTATCCGATCTATCCAGGGTTCTATGTTCCCAGTATCTATGGTCCTATAATCTCAGAACCCAATCTTCCCAGGATCTCATGTTCCCAATGCTCTATATCTTTGTGCCTATATTTCTAACATCCTATGAATCCAGGGTGTTATGTCTTGAGAACCATATTTTGTTTACTACATCCTCAGATTCCCAAGCACCATATCTTTAGGGTTCTTTACAGTATGTTCCCAGACCCTGCACTCCTTCTCTCGGTGTTCCTAGGACATTTTCCGTCGTTCCTTCAGTGAAATTTTATATTAACCTGCCCTGTAGTCCGGAGAACGAAACCCGGCAGCATGTTTAAAGCCTTTGACAGACTTTAGAGACCCTGCGTTTTGTGGTATTTGTGTGGATCGGTTTGTTAATCTGACGCTTAAACATTGAACTGTAAATTACAACAACACATATATATATAAGAAAATAGACATTTAAACATTTATCACTTATTAATTTAATTAATTGTTTAATTAATCGTTGAATTAACTCGAATTTTTTTCTGGAAAATTTTTACCACCCGGTTTTCATGAACGCAGCTTCGGACTTACTTTACGTTTGTTTCTGTCTGATTTTGTCACGTTTAATCACGTGTGTTTTGTGGAATCGTTTTTTTGGCATAAATACATCATTGTACAGTAGTTGTTGTTTATATATATATATATATATATCTTTTTTTTCGGTCAAGGGATGCAACAAAAAACAAGGAAAGAAAAGGTGTATAGAGTTTGTGTTAAGGACACCTGATGAATGTGAATGTTTCATCTAACTCCAGCACTTATTTCTTAAAAATCGTCAGGTTTAAAAGTCACTTTAATAGGAAATCGTTTAACAAACCCCAGAGCCGTCGTAACGTATCTATGCAAACACAGGTTTAATCGCTTGAATCGTTTATTAATATTTTTTTTATAGTTAGACAGTAACTTCTTGTGAAAGTTCATCTGTACTTTTTTAAAGACCCATTAACGATTACGGTTTGTGTAAATAACTGATTATTTAATCGGTTTTTTTTTTTATTGCTATGCTGGAAAAGACGTTTTCAGACTCCATGGGGATATAAATAGGGACATTCCGCTCGGTTGTGTTTCAGCAGTATCTCGTCATTTACAGAGACTTGTTCTAGGGATGCGTCGATATCGAGTACGTAACGATAACGATACTGAAATCTACTTCGCGTTGATCGATCAGGGACGTCGTCGAGCATTAAATTCCCGTCCGTTTGTCTTGCTTTCGCGGTATGTTTTGTTCATTTTTTTAAAAATGACTGCTACTGATGTAAGCGCTCGGTCCGGCCTCCTCACACTCTCTATTAAACGTTATCTCACGTATTCTCACGTGAAATCGGATAACGGTAAACGGAGCGTGTCTGACGGAATCGGTCGTGATGCATCTCTAACGTATTTCCCAGAGCCTCGTGTCTGAAAAAAAGCACTTAGATCCACAAATGTCTTCATGACTGTACACATCAGTTTCATCCTCTACATAAATTAAGCTATTAAACCTTCGTACTCTTCCCTTTTTAAACAATAATTGTAATGTCATATTGACCGATATAGATTTTTTTTTCTTTCATGGGATCCAGGACGAGACGTTTCTGTCTCTAAACGTAACAGTAACCCTGTTCTTTCTGCCTCAAGTGCTCAATTCAGACAAACAAAGCCAGAGAGACAGCATTCCTGAGGCCAGATGTGGGAGACATTGGGAATGTGTGCTAAAAATATGGACTTTGATGTTAAAGATGGGTAAGCGTAACAAAAATAGCACAATAAAGATAATTCAAAAGTTTATCTGTTGTTCGGGTGTTTTATTGGTCACTGAATAAATAAGTGATAATGTGGTGAGATAGAGCACAATCTATACAGGAAGCTTGTTTTAAACATGAAGGATCATCTACAAAAATTAGGATTGTGTAGAAGTGTCTATAAGATCATAGATTCATTGTGAGGAATTAGATTCATAGATATAAGATTCAGTGTTTGGGAAAATAAAACCTAGACTTTTCCACGTTAGTCTCTGGCGCCCTCTGCTGGCCATTCATCCTCATCACATTTAGCTTCTCGAAGTTTATATACTTTACTGCATGCCGTAGATAATTTATTCATTCTTATTACATAAAATGATTGAATCATCACATGTAGCTGTTTAATAAGCTTTGTTATCATGTGTGCTGTTGTGGTGTAGTGATTAATGGTTAGCAGCAAGGTTTTATAATGTTTAATGAATCCTGAGTTTGTGTAGTTAGAGCTTTCACACTGCTCCTACTTCACCCGGGTTAACACAGAATCCTGGGTTTGTGTAGTTAGAGATTTCACACTGCTCCTACTTCACCCGGGTTAACACTGAATCCTGGGTTTGTGTAGTTAGAGGTTTCACACTGCTCCTACTTCACCCGGGTTAACACTGAATCCTGGGTTTGTGTAGTTAGAGGTTTCACACTGCTCCTACTTCACCCGGGTTAACACTGAATCCTGGGTTTGTGTAGTTAGAGATTTCACACTGCTCCTACTTCACACGTGTTAACACTGAATCCCGGTTGTTCAGAATCTGACCATGTTTCACACTGTACATTCCTAAACCCCGCCTTCACCTTCTACTAATTTGCATATTAGCGTATCAACAACCCTGATTGGATAAATCCAGCATGTGACCTCTATAAATAACGGCTCGTCTCACGCTTTCACATCAGTGAGTAATAAAAGTTCAGGTCTGTTCTTCTGCACCCGAGCAGCTTCTGTTATCTTTCACAGCTTTCTCATCTTTTTGGCTCTTTTTAAGTCGGTCTCGTATTCGATCAGCCGTTCGTTCATCGATATCTAACTTCCTCTGGGTAGTTTTAAGGGTATTTGTACAAACATAATTATTAACACCCATTATGAGAATGGGAAAGAAATGATTGTATAAAAGAAAGGAGTGTAATTAAACATTTCTAAACCATTTCAGTTCTTCTGTTCATCTTAAAAATTTGTCGTTCTTTTAAAAGGATTTTAGGATTTTTACACATGTGGAATTACTGAATACTAAGAGCTACTAAACAAAAAAACATTAATCTAGCATCACAAATTCTGCTTTCTTTTGAAAAATTACTTATTGGTTTTAAAAATGTTGGAAATGTTTTAATTCTATAAAAAAAATTTTTTTAACTATATGTAATTATATAGTGAAATTTCTTTGAAATATCTGTCTTTGGTAGAATGGGTGCCAATAATTATAGACTTACCTGCATTTACATGGTAGCCGAAGTTTTCGAACGTTTTTTTGTTTGTTTGTTTGTTTGTTTTTCTCTCTCTGGTAAAACTAGTGATAAAGAATAACAAAGTGAGAAAAATTAAGCGTTTAAAGTAATATTTTAATTACGTTTCTGCGTACATTTAAGCGCCAAGGAAACAATTCAACCACAAAGTAGATGTTTTCTCTTACGCAACTTAGCAGCAGTGTTTTCTGAAAACACACAAGTTCTCCAATGGCACATTTCAGTTTTTATTCTGATCGGTTTCTCGTCGTTGGCACTTTATCTAAGATCAAAAATAGACAGAACTTAATACGTTAAATTAGTACAGGAAAAATACAATTATAAAAATGATAGAAATGTGACTAATTAGCATTAAAGCAGCGCTCTGGATCCTCCCACGAGGAGGTCGATGTTTTAATCCGAACAAGAAACATTATTTATTGACATAAAATTTAAGCGTCGGAAAACCGGCGTGTGTCTAATGTAACAAACCCGGTCTCTTATTGCTCAACCTTTTACTTCTGAAATCATTTCCCGATGGAATAAAATCAAATCTCAGAGGAATCTGATCTACACAGGATCTGATCTACAATGGATCTGATCTTTACTGGATCTGATCTACACTGGATCTGATCTACACAGGATCTGATCTTTAATGGATCTGATCTACACTGGATCTGATCTACACTGGATCTGATCTACACAGGATCTGATCTTTAATGGATCTGATCTACACTGGATCTGATCTACACTGGATCTGATCTACACTGGATCTGATCTATACTGGATCTGATCTATACTGGATCTGATCTATACTGGATCTGATCTACACTGGATCTGATCTACAGTACACTGGATCTGATCTACACTGGATCTGATCTACACTGGATCTGATCTATACCGGATCTGATCTACACTGGATCTGATCTATACTGGATCTGATCTACAGTACACTGGATCTGATCATAACAGTTTCTTTCTTTCTTTCTTTCTTTCTTTCTTTCTTTCTTTCTTTCTTTCTTTCTCTTTCTTTCTTTCTTTCAGGACCAAATGCTGATCAGAAACAAACATGAATATAAATATAATGCAACATTCTTCCAGGAACCAGCACACACACGTCCCTGAGATCTCTGCTCCCCTTAAGAGAGCCTTACACACAACTATCCTGGCCACGAGTGACCGTGTTTAACCATTTTATGCAAAAATTCGGTCGGTGGATTTCGATCCTAAAAAGAATTACAGGAGACAAACACTTGTAACGAGAACAAATACACAACTGGTTCTAATTTGTGAAGCAAAATGTAAAAAATGTGCGTATTTTGTTAGTAAGGTTTTCTAACGCTCACGTCTATCCCACACTGGGGGTCAGATTTGAGAAGTGATGCTATAAAATACTATCAAATATAGTAACCACACCCACATGCTTCTGTAGAAACTCTGATCCCGCCCCCTACGCCTCAACGTGCTATTAGAGGAACTGTAACCAGACTCAGGCGTCCCTGTAGAAACAAATAACCACGCCCACATGTCTGTGTAGAGGCTGTGACCACGCCCACGTTTGCACACGAACGACCACACCCATATGGCTGTGTAGAGACTGCGACCACGCCCACATATCTGTGTAGAGACTGTGACCACGCCCACATATCTGTGTAGAGACTGTGACCATGCCCACACGTCTGTGTAGAGGCTATTACCACGCCCACACGTCTGCGTAGAGGTTGTGACCACGCCCATATGCCTGTGCAGATGACGTGACCACGCCCACATTGTTGTGTAGAGGTTGTGACCACGCCCACATGGCTGTGTAGAGACTGTGACCACGCCCACATTGTTGTGTAGAGGTTGTGACCATGCCCACATGTTTTTGTAGAGACTGTGACTACGCCCACATTGTTGTGTAGAGGCTGTGACCACGCCCACATGTCTGTGTAGACGCTGTGACCATGCCCACATGTCTGTGTAGAGGCTATGACCACGCCCACATTGTTGTGTAGAGACTGTGACCACACCCACATTGTTGTGTAGAGACTGTGACCATGCCCACACGTCTGTGTAGAGGCTATGACCACACCCACATTGTTGTGTAGAGGCTGTGACCACGCCCACATGTCTGTGTAGACGCTGTGACCATGCCCACATGTCTGTGTAGAGACTGTGCTCACGCCCACACGTCTGTGTAGAGACTGTGGTCACGCCCACATGTCTGCACAGACTGGGACCACGCCCACGCCTCTCTGTAGAGACCCACCCACATTTTTCTTTAGAAGCAGTGACCATGTCTACATGGCACAGGATTAAAAAACTGCCCACCTCCACATACTCATACAGACCCCAGTGAAACCCTGGCCACGCCCACACACACCCGACTCCTCACAGTTACTTCTGCCTGAAAAATATAAACAGATTCAGTCTACAGTGTTACGAATATAATAAGAGCGATGTCATGATAGACCTAATCCATGTCATATGGTCATTGGTAAACTTTTCCCACACACTCTGCGAGCAACATTTGTGTTATATAAAGTTTGAAACAGGATGAATAAGGCCCTTTAGCGCATGAACAGAACGACGTTCTCGTCTTCGTCGCTGCTCGTGTCTGCACCCCGAATCCCGGATCTCTTTACACTTTTATTTCTAACTGCTGAGCGTGTTTTGGGGTCAGTGTGTGACTCAGAGCGAGCGGTTGAGCAGACGTCTGTGCGTGTCGGTAAATTCACATCGTCTTCGTTCTGGCTGCTAGATGATGTCAGAGAATCTGGCGTGGACAGAGGAGAGATTCCCAGTACAGAGTAGCGTGTCACTGGCATGGCTCCCAGTTCAGCGGCAAGTCCCTGGACGACCCTCCTGGATGCTCGTGATTGAAAAGGTAGACGTGAGGGTCGACGTGGGGCTCCATGTGATCTCCGCTCATCTCTGGGCCTATGACCTGACGCTCGGTTAAGGTTCTCGTCGTCATTCTCGTCGTCTTCGTCCTCAAGTGTGTCTGAGGTGGAGCGCGGCAGGGCCGGTGATGAGGGGGACGACGCAGGTGACCCGCTTTCAGCTAAACACAGAGCCTCGGCGTGAGCCTGCAGGTCCACCCACTCGCCGCTCTGCCCCTCTACACCACAGTGGCTGCTGTTCCCAATCCGAGAGCTGACATGTGCGTGACCGGACGGCAGTGGGTGCGTCTGTGAAGGAGTGTGTGCGCGCCCAGGTGGGGTAAGTAGGAGGATGTGACCACGCAGCCGACTCCCTCGCTGGAACAGGCGACTCCAAAGCCGGCCCAGTCTGCGACG
>NC_062518.1:2372413-2374913 GCF_022655615.1 Tachysurus fulvidraco
AATCACGGGTTTATATTAATGCACTTGTTCTAATAAGTTACTAAGACACAGAGATGTGGTTTACGCTAGAACCCGATGATCACACCAGCGATTCATTGATCTATTGAATGTGATTCACAGTTTAATAAAAGAAAAATATGAATACTTGGCAAACTGCAGTTGTATAAGTGGAATAAAACACTGTAATAATGCCGAGATGGAGAAAGTCAGAGCTGAACGGACGGCGCCTCACCGGTACTCCCTGGTTCTAAGCGAGTAGAGTTTGAAAGCACAGCCGAGGGCGATGACGAGCAGTAAGCTGCATGCCATGCTGCCGATCAGCGCCGCTGTGATTACTTTGCGTGGCACAGCTGCCTGGCACTCGTGCTCGTCACTGCCGTCGGCGCAGTCCTCCTGCCCGTCACAGCGCCACGTCTCCAGGATGCACAGGTTCGTCGCGCAGTGGAACGTTCCCGGCTGGCAGGAGAAACAGTTTTTCTCATCCGACCCGTCTGGGCACTGTTTCTGATTGTCACAGCGCTCGTGAGCAGAGTAACACGCACCTCCAACCCCCTGGCACGGGTACTGCCCCGGGGCACAAAGCGCGCACCCCTCCTCATCCCGGCCGCTCGGACAGTGCCAGTAACCGTCACAGCGATGATACTGAGCGTAACAGCCTTCATCTGGACCACATGGGAACTCACCTGGGAAACAGTAACCTTTCACCTGAAGGGCAGACAGAGAAGGGTCAAAGTTCACTGGCGGGGTACGTCACCTGTACGTTATCTGGATGCATCAAATTATTAAACAAAATGTACAAATCTACTAATCATTTTTACATCAGACCTTCGTTTAGAAGTTTATAATAACTAACCCTAATAGCACCACCACCAGGACTGTGAAGGCTTTGTTAAGGGTCGGATTTATTTCTTTATTTCTACACACACAGAGAGAGAGAGAGAGAGAGAGAGAGATGTATGTGGTGGTCACCTGGTAGGAGGCGTTGAAGCCGTGCCCCTGGCTGTGGGGTTTGGCATGGTACAGGACACTCATCTGCCCCTGTGACGACTCTAGCGTGGCTGAACGCTGGTTGTTGTGGTGTGTGAGACTCTGCAGCAGACGCTCGGCTCGTTCCCCCAGACCGTCATACACACGCACCGAGTCGCCTGCTCCCAACTGCAGGTCCAACCTCAGCAGCAGAGGCTTCGGGTCCTGAACACATTAAAAAATAAAAGTTTATAAAAAAAATTAATTAAAAGTTTAATTCGCATAAATACAATTGCAGTTAAATTTGCATGTGAATAAACAAATAATACACTAGAATATTTCACTTTACTCTCGAGTTTGTAAAAATACATTTTAATATTGATTCTGGAAAATATTTTGGATGTTTCAAAATGTATAATTAAAAGAATAAAAAAACAGAAAAGAATTTAAACTCATGAAATAAAAATTTAAAGAAATAAATTCATACTTTTTTTTTTGTATCTACTCAAATATAAATCAAATAAATACACAAAAATGAAAGATATCTTTTAGACTAAAGTGTATATATTGAGGTGTGTATTGTGAAGAACCTGTGTGTCCAGGAGCCAGGTGCAGTAGAGGTCGGTGCCAGCGCTGCGGTTCGGCCGGAAAAAATCTGGCGAGGCGAACATGCCGTAGAAGTTGGCCAGCCGTTTTCCACACACCATGTCGGGACACTGAGCCTCGTCGGAGCCGTCGGGGCAGTCGTGCACGCCGTTACAGCGCAGCGCTGAGGGCAGGCAGCGGGTCGACTGGGCGAGGCTGCACTCCAGCATACCTGGGGCACACAGGCTGGCACGGGCTGGCGTGGGAGGGCCGATGCAGTTCCTCTCGTCCGTGTTGTCTCCGCATTCGTCCAGGCCGTTACAGCGCCAGGAGCGCGCCACACACTTCCCGTTTCCACACAGGTACTCATCGCTCTCACAGCTGCTCTCTCCCAAACGACCTGGAGATAGAGATAGAGAGAGAGAGAGAGAGAGAGAGAGAGAGAGAGAGAGAGAGAGAGAAAGAGAGAGAAAGAGAGAGAGACAGGGAGAGAGACGAAACCGACAGGCAGGTTTCCTGGAAAAAACAACCTTAAACAGAGGAACCCTTGAGAAGCCTGTTCATTCATTCGTTCATTCATTCATTCCCTACCGCTTATCTGAACTACCTCGGGTCACGGGGAGCCTGTGCTTTTCTCAGGCGTCATCGGGCATCGAGGCAGGATACACCCTGGACGGAGTGCCAACCCATCACAGGGCACACACACACTCTCATTCACTCACACACTACGGACAATTTTCCAGAGATGCCAATCAACCTACCATGCATGTCTTTGGACCGGGGGAGGAAACCGGAGTACCCGGAGGAAACCCCCGAGGCACGGGGAGAACATGCAAACTCCACACACACAAGGCGGAGGCGGGAATCGAACCCCCGACCCTGGAGGTGTGAGGCGAATGTCCTAACCACTAAGCCACCGTGCTCCCCCCAAAAAAATTATAAAACTGTA
>NC_062518.1:2377413-2427413 GCF_022655615.1 Tachysurus fulvidraco
TTTTCCAGAGATGCCAATCAACCTACCATGCATGTCTTTGGACCGGGGGAGGAAACCGGAGTACCCGGAGGAAACCCCCGAGGCACGGGGAGAACATGCAAACTCCTCACACACAAGGCTGGAGGTGTGAGGCGGACGTGCTAACCACTAAACCACCGTGACCCCTGTGTTAAACATTTATTTTCATAAATGTACAAAATGCAGTGAATGAACAAAAGAGAAATCTAAATCTAATCAATATTTGGTGTGACGACCCTTTGCCTACAAAACAGCAGCAATTCTTCTAGCTACACTCGCACACGGTTTTCGAAGGAACGTTTCGGTAGGTCGTTTCAGACATCTTGGAGAACTAACCACAGATCTTCTGTACTGTAGATGTCGGCTTTCTCACATCCTTCTGTCTCTTCGTGGAATCCCAGACACACTGGATGATGTCGAGATCAGGGCCCTTTGGGGGTCGTGCCATCACTTCATGCTGGTTTGAAGGTAAAAGGTAGTAACACCGAATAGCGATCTGATTTAGATTTTTCTTTTGTTTGCTTACTTTACATTTTGTAAATTGACAGAAATAAACACTCATTATTTATATTTCTGAAAGCATTCTTTGTTTACAGCATTTTTTCACACCTGAGGAAAACAGTGGCCTATGTGTTTTAGACACCTGTTACACCCAGCCTTTTATGCTTTTTATATATATATATATATATATATATATATATATATATATATATATATATATATATATATATATATACACGTATATATATACGATATGTATATATATATATAGAATAGATATATATTATATATATATAGAGAGAGAGGAAGAGAGAGAGAGAGAGAGAGAGAGAGAGAGAGAGAGAGAGAGAGAGGGGTGTATAAATAGATGGAACCACATCTCATCTGTCATTATTACTCACATTATGCATCTGGAATATTCTACCCAGACATTTGTGGATTTATAAAGCAAATGATTAACAACTTAATCAATTTAATTTAGAAAATAGTGAGAAAATTCGAGAGGAAATAAAAACACTCCTCTGAAGGTTTCTGAATCATATCGTCCCCGGGACTTTTCCTTGCCGCTGTTGCCTCTGGCTTGTTCAACAGGGGTAAATATCAAAAATACACTTTAAACTTTATATATATATATATTTATATTCCCATAAAGCTGCTTTGCGACAAGGTCCGTTGTTAAAAGAGCCATTCGTATAAAACGCTATTAAATCATGCCTTTAAATTTAATCCCATTTCCTAAACTACAAATATTCTGGATTTGCTTTTTAAACAAAAACAATTTTATCTAAATTCTCTTACAGATTAAGTACCAGGACTCAGGACACCAGTGAGCGTCTTATCCAAGTGTGCTTTTTTAATTCTGATATTTATATTTCAAAGTCGTGTCCTAATGGTTACAGAGTCTGACTCCTAACCCTAAGGTTATGGGTTCGAGTCTCGGGCCGGCGATACCACGACTGAGGTGCCCTTGAGTAAGGCACCGAACCCCCTCAACTGCTCCCTGTGCGCCGCAACATAAATGGCTGCTCAATGCTCCGGGTGTGTGTTCACGGTGTGTGTGTGTGTGTGCACTTTGTATGGGTTAAACGCAGAGAACGAATTCTGAGTACGGGTCACCTTACTTAGCCGTATGTCACGTCACGTCACGTCACGTCACGTCACGATTATTAAAAAAAAAAAAAACACTTTACACGATTTACCAAGTCTCCGTGTGACCCGCAGGCTAAACTGCACTGTTTTCTCACTCGTGCAGTTTGATCAGCACTGCATCGTGAAGAAAGGAGGAAGGTGACACCGGTATCTCAGCGTGCTACTGTCTGAGATGAACACACGCAGATGAAAGCGTGACTTGGCTCGGCCGCCGGTGCGTCAGCGCGCGAGAGCATGAGCATGAGCACATGCGCAACGGAGGACAGCAGGATTCAAGCTATTTCAAGAGATTCACACATTTACACATAATCACAAAGACGGGAAGACAAAATACATGCTCGCTTGATCATTACTGTCTTTCCATCATCCTTTATCAGATTCTCTTCACTGATGCATACTCGCACCTTTACACACCTAGGACGATATAATTATAAATAAATATACAAACAAATAAATCAAATATCTTGGCCAATATTTCATATGTGATCTTAGTATAAGAAAAGGTAGAAATATTTCTGCACATTAATAGGAGGACATTAAAAGGAAAAAGTCTCCAGTGTCACTACAGTATTCATGACATTATTATAAATATAAACGGATAAAAATTGCCGTTTTTTTAACAAACGTCACTTCTAACTGTCGACAAATTTCGATAAAAATAACAATTTGAGGCTTAAAGGTAAATCAATTTTAACTTCGAAGTGATAAACACGAGACTGAATGTTTTATTTGTTCCATAAATATTAAAATAGGAACATTATACAGTCATGGCCAAAAGTGTTGGCACCCCTAAAAAAAATTCTCACAGAAACGTATCGCACTTAAACATGTTTTGCTATTCACAGGTTTATTTACTTTGTGTTTATTGATAAAACACAAAAAAACAAAAACAAATGAAAAAGCAAATTTGACCTAATTTCACACAAAAATTATTGGCACCCTTTCAAATTTGTGAATAAATAAGTTTGTTTCAATCATGTGATGCTCCTTTAAACTCACCTGGGGCAAGTAACAGGTGTGGGGCAATTTAAAAATCACACCTGAAAGCAGATAAAAGGAGAGACTCAGTCTTCGCATTGTGTGTCTGTGTGTGCCACACTTAGCATGGAGAACAGAAAGAGGAGAAGAGAACTGTCTGAGGACTTGAGAATCAAAATCGTGTTCAAATATCAACAATCTCAAGGTTACAATCCATCTCCAGAAATCTAGATGTTCCTTTGTCCACAGTGCGCAACATGATCAAGACGTTTGCACTATAGCTAATCTCCCTAGACGTGGACGGCGGAGAAAAATTGATGAGAGGTGGATGAAAGGTAGTTCCAAAGAAATTCAATCTGTCCTGCAGGCTCAGGGTGCATCAGCATCGGTGCGAACTATCCGAGATAACGGGTCTTCCAGCAGGACAATGACCCCAAACGTACTTCAAAAAGCACCCAGAAATAATGGCAACAAAGCGCTGGAGAGTTCTGAAGTGGCCAGCAATGAGTCCAGATCTAAATCCCATTGAACACCTGTGGAGAGATCTTCAAATAGCTTTTGGGAAAGGGGCCCTTCTAATATGAGACCTGGAGCAGTTTGCAAAGGAAGAGTGGTCCTAAATTCCAGGTGAGAGGTGTAAGAAGCTTAATTTTCTACCGCTTATCCGAACTTCTCGGGTCACGGGGAGCCTGTGCCTATCTCAGGCGTCATTGGGCATCGAGGCAGGATACACCCTGGACGGAGTGCCAACCCATCACAGGGCACACACACACACACACACACTCTCATTCACTCACACACTCACACACTACGGACAATTTTCCAGAGATGCATGCATGTCTTTGGACCGGGGGAGGAAACCGGAGTACCCGGAGGAAACCCCCGAGGCACGGGGAGAACATGCAAACTCCACACACACAAGGCATTTGTAACATGTGTAAATGCGATACTTTTCTGTGACAAATACTTTGTTTTGTGGAAAAATATCAGGGGTGCCAAAACTTTTGGCCATGACTGTATATCTGATACAAATTAAACCAGTTTCAGATAATAAAATGATCAGTACTTTTGTAACACACACATATTGAGTAGGATGAAATGCATTACATGAATAAGAATTTTTGGCAGTGTACATCCTTGAATCGGCTCTCGGCATCGTTATTAGACCTGTCCTGTGCTGTGGGAGCTGAATCGGCTCACTCGGCATCGTTATTAGACCTGTCCTGTGCTGTGGGAGCTGAATCGGCTCACTCTGCATCGTTATTAGACCTGTCCTGTGCTGTGGGAGCTGAATCGGCTCACTCGGCACCGTTATTAGACCTGTCCTGTGCTGTGGGAGCTGAATCGGCTCTCGGCATCGTTATTAGACCTGTCCTGTGCTGTGGGAGCTGAATCGGCTCACTCAGCATCGTTAGTGGACCTGTCCTGTGCTGTGGGAGCTGAATTGGCTCACTCGGCATCGTTAGTGGGCCTGTCCTGTGCTGTGGGAGCTGAATCGGCTCTCGGCATCGTTATTAGACCTGTCCTGTGCTGTGGGAGCTGAATCGGCTCACTCGGCACCGTTATTAGACCTGTCCTGTGCTGTGGGAGCTGAATCGGCTCACTCTGCATCGTTAGTGGACCTGTCCTGTGCTGTGGGAGCTGAATCGGCTCACTCGGCATCGTTAGTGGACCTATCCTGTGCTGTGGGAGCTGAATCGGCTCACTGGGTATCTTTAAGGACGATCAAATCAATTATAACAACTCGCAACATGCACAATAATCCACAAAGCGTTCAGTAGAACAACGCTCTCCCAGCAATACCAGTGCAAGTAGGTATTAATCATCAGATTCTCATCACTATCAGCACGACCCGGTCGGTGTTAAAGGTTTTATCAGGTGCTGATTGTTTGTTTATATAATTACTAAACACCCCCTTGACTCATTATAATCACATAACATAGAATTAGACCCCTTTTATTATTAGTGCACTTCAGAGATTTAAACTAATCAATAGGCCGCTATTACTCACAAAGCACGATTATTATCTGCTATTAAACAGTCGTTCTCTCACCAGTGGAAGCTAAAATACAGTCAGAACTAAATCTGCAGCTATTAATGCTTACATTTTGAGGATGCATATCTAGGCTTGGTGAATTCCACCCTGGTGTGTGTGTGTGTGTATGTGTGTGTGTGATTGTGTGGGGGTGTGTGTCTGTGAGTGTGAATGTGTGTGTGAGTTTGAGAGTGTGTGTGTGCGTGTGTGTGCGTGAGAGAGAGAGTGTGTGTGTGTGTGAGTGTTTGAGTGTGTGTGTGTGTGTGAGCATTTGAGTGTGTATGTGTGTGTGAGTGTGTGTGAATGTTTGGAAGTGTGTGTCTGTGAGTGTGTTTGTGTGTGTGTATGTGTGTGTATGTGTGTGTGTGTGTGTGTTTGTATGTGTGGGTGTGTTTGAGAGTGTGTGTGTGTGTGTGGTGTGTGTGTGTGAGAGAGAGAGTGTGTGGTGTGTGTGTGTCTGTGAGTGTGAGTGTGAATGTGAGTGTGTGAGAGTGTGTGTGAGAGTGTGTGTGTGTTTGAGAGAGAGAGAGAGAGAGAGTGTGAGCGTTTGAGTGTGTGTGTGTGTGTGTGTGTTAGAGAGAGAGTGTGTGTGTGTGTGTGTGTGTGTGTGTGAGCGTTTGAGTGTGTGTGTGTGTGTTTGAGAGAGAGAGAGAGAGAGAGAGAGAGAGAGAGAGTATATTGTGTAGGAGATTGTGTGTAGGTAAGACAGAATGAACACAGGGTCTCAGGTGTGCCTCCGACAGACCTGTTGGTTTCTGTGTGCTTGCTTTTTGAAACATGACTAACGGAACATGACAGTTTCACACAGGAGTTCAGGGATCATTAAAGCCACCACATGGCACGCTGCTGCCTCTGACGGTCCCTGGCGAGGGCTCGTTTGGGTGCTTCAGTGACCCCAGGGTTCCACATGGAAGAGCAATAATAAATTCTACTCTTGGTTTCCTCCATGTCACAACACACTGAAGTATTAAACAAACTGTTTGAAAGGTATGAAATAAAAAAAAAAAGACAACTTGCTGTGAAAGACAATAAAAGAAATAATGAGTTACTCTAATTACACTAAAGTTTTAAAACAGCATCAAGACTCTTTATTCCTCTTATACCGGAGCACTTTATATACAATACGTAGGTTTTATTTATTATAAAGCAAGACATTGTACATTTTAACTTTTGGCCTATTTTTGGTGGAAATAAAAAAGATTTTTGTGTTCAGCAGTGAATTTCTTCATCACGTCATGCTGCTTGTCACGTCATACAGTTAATGACTCAAATGTTTTTTTTTTTTTTGTTATTCTAGCCTAGTAAGGGCAATATATTTAAATAAAAGTCCCAGGTAAATGGTGATATCAAACCCATTTCTGCTCTCTGAGATGCTCCAAGCGCTTGTTTTTCATGACATTGATCAGGTTCAGGTCCAAACTACACTCACATTAACATGATTATTAAAATCTAACTAGTCTCCCAGATGTTTCCTTTAATGTTTGGTTCCTCTCAAGGTTTCTTTCTGATCCAGTTCTAAAGCCACTCACTAATTTCACCTCTGGATGCTCGGTAGAGTTCAAAACCCGGACCTGGATCTCGATCTCGACCTGGATGTGTGTAAAATCTGGTTTATTGTGTGGCTCAAAGAACCCGGATTGGATTTTAAGGTACTCACCCAAACAAAGCCAAACACAGCGCAGAAATAACAAGCACTTCATTAAGAAAAGCTTCATCCCTCCGACCTTCATTATCACGTGAGACGCGCAGGTGATTCCTTGGATCACATTGCAGATGTTTCTTTCCACATCTGGGGGTTTGTTTTGTCTACAGATCGGATTAGTAAAAGCCAGATGTGCAAGAGGACTCTCCGTGACACAAAGTAGCAGCAGCTGTAACCCTGAGTCGCGTTGACAAGTCCAGTCTTTTACACTTTTGCCCCAAACTTCACTTCACCTGCGCGTGAATTTGTAATCTGTCATCATAATCCATCGTTTCCCCAAATCTCCAATCGGCTCGAGCGCAGCGGCGTTTCAATGCGCTCAGTCTCTCTGCCTTTATGCACTGATTCTGAATAAAGACCAGGACGTTTTTAGTCACAGAAACAGTCAAATGCATGAAAGAAAGAAGCTGATACTCTGCACTGATGTATTACAATAATTGCTGCAAGAGAGAAAGAGAAAAAGGAAACCAATGCAAAGCGCAGACAAAAAAAAAAAATAATAACCCCAAGTCAGTCTCTGGCTGGTTGCATGACTGCACACCTGAGCTCGGATTTCTCACTCAGATCCATGTTTCCACGATTACGCATTATGGATGAAACGCTTGATTATGTCCAGGTCCCGAATGCACAGTCAGGCTGTTTGCACGGTTTTCCATCCTGTTTAAAGAAGCAGAAAGCCTCTCCGACAGGAGGTTAGTTTATGAACGAAAGGGCGCCACCTGAAGGCCGGAGGGATTTTGTCCAAATCACAATACACACCAACACGATGATTTATACACGCAGATCGGAAATAACATTACAGCCACTAACAAGTGACGGGAATAACATTAATGATCAGCATCTGAACAGATACATCTGATGTCCTGGAAGCAGGGTCTTGTGGTGTTCCCACTATGTAGTGCTTGGTACCTTCTTCCTATGAGACAGACAGCTTTATGCATAGATTATGATTCATTGCATTCCAGTTTAAAATTATCTTAATGAGACACTAAAAGGGTTTTCGCGTATCCCAGGTTATGGGGTCACAGCGCAGGGTCAAGCCATAGGGACGGCGCCCCTGGAGCAGGTGAGTTTAAGGACCTTGCCCAAGGACCCAACGCTGATGCTCAGCAGCTTGTGGACTCGAACCCCGACCTTCTGATCAAGATCCCAGGACCTTAACCGATGGATCATCACGTCCTCACGGGTTTAACACTGATTTTTTAAGATGATTGTTTGTTGGACCGAAAATATATATATATATATATATAACGTGGGATTTAAAAACCTCATATTTTATTTTTTTCTTTGGGTAAAAAAAAACTACATCTAATAAATTTGAGCGGTTTTGTAGGATTATTATTAAAAGGCACCGCTGGGATTCGAACCCAGGATCTCCTGTTTACTAGACAGGCGCTTTAACCAACTAAGCCACGGCGCCGTTGCGCTCACCAGGTTAAATTTCACGTCATATGCATCTAATAAAAGATAATACGACTAATAAGTACTACGTTATACACGCTAATGACTTAATGTCGTCTAAAAGGCATCGCTAATGTAACATGGCGGTTGACGAAGCTCTATGTCGAAGCTGCATGAGCTTCCTCGATGCTAAAGAGGTGGAGGTGCTGGTAGAGAAGTGTGTGGAGTCTTCAGTCGACAGAACACACACTTGGTGATGAAGTTAGCTTTCTCCAAGTGAGACAGTGAGAAGACTTTTCCACATTCCTCACACTAAAAACACAAAACGAATACATATTAGCTGAGAGTTGTAGAGATTTGTAGCCAGACACAACAGGTAAAAAGTGGTTACTTTAGCCACGTGGTTATTTCAGATATTTGTATAATCTGCATCTATAACTACAGCCATTCAAAACAAACAACACAAATGTAATTTTACTGTGTTTGTCGACCCAAGATCACTAATATCACAAAATGTTTTCAGGGGAAAGTTGGTTCATGCTCAAAAAAGTCTTCAGAAACCGACCGGTGACGCTATGCGACAATTTTGTGTATAATGAAGTGAGATGATTTCCTGAAGACACGTTGAAATATTCTAAATGGAATTTATGTAATATAATAGAACAGAATAGAAGTGCACAAATGAAGAATCAACAGGAGAAGTGGACAAGTGGAGAACCAGTGATTGGTCAGTGGGATCAGTGGTGATCAGTTGGATCAATGGTGATGAGTGGGATCAGTGGTGATCCGTGATTTGTCAGTGGTGATCAGTGGGATCCGTGGGATCAACAGTGATCAGTGTGGGATCAATGGTGATCAATGATTGGTCAGTGGTGATCAGTGGTGATCAATGATTGGTCAGTAAGATCAGTGGTATCAGTAGTGATAATTGACTGGTCAGTGAGATCAGCGGTGATTGGTCAGTGGTGATTATTGATGATCAGCGATTGGTCAGTAGTAATAAATGATTGGTCAGTGGGATCAGCAGTGATCAGTGGTGATCAGTGATTGGTCAGTGAGATCAGCGGTGATCAGTGGGATCAGTGGTGATCAGCGATTGGTCAGTGGTGATTATTGATGATCAGTGATTGGTCAGTAGTGATCAATGATTGGTCAGTGGTGATCAGTGATTGGTCAGTGGGATAAGTGGCGATCAATGATTGGTCAGTGGGATCGGGGGGATCAGCGGTGATCAGTGGGATCAGTGGTGATCAGTGGTGATTATTGGTGATCAGTGATTGTCGCAGGCTCAAAGAAGCACATTGTAGTCCAGCTTTACATACTGGAGCGCCATATCATCTACAGGACAATCGCTAATGTCTGGTCAGAATGTCACGATTTGTTGCTAGGAAATTTTAGTAGTCACTAAACTGTAAAAAAGTCAAATCTCTAATGACAGTGTAGCAATAATGGCATTAAGTTGTCAGCATTAAATGGAGCATGTATGAAGCTGTACCTGAAGGATAAGAGGTTCATGTCCATGTGCTTTCCTGCTCTCTCTGACTGTAGGAATGCTCTCATGCTGCTCAATGTTCCACAGCCGCACTGTACAATCCTACAAACACACAGCAGTTAAGAGTCTGGATGATGTAATCTCTTCACAGTGGAAATCCATAGACTAAGACCACATAGACTAATTTTGGATGTAGATCTTTATCTAGTTGAAATTACTATCTACAGCCAGGTGATTAAACTCCTGGCAGGTTAAACCAGGTCTTTCAGTGAGTCACAAGATCGTGGGCCAGCATCTGTTAAACAACAACAAGTTTCAACACTTCAACACTGTTTTCTTTCACTTGAATTTTTTTTACACAAACTGTGTGTATGTGTATTAACTATCAGTTATCAAACTTTCTCTAATTCTATAACTCGGCTGACTCTTTTTATCGATAATGTACATCTCACCTTTGAAGAGGAGGCCACCCAGTTCTTATCAGCACTGATGTCCACGTCTGTCACCCAGTCCAGATGACCCTGAGTTTAAAAAAACGACAAGAACGATTAGGTCACCAGTTCACAATAGAACTGCATTTAGCAGATAAAAAAAATATTTACTTTCTCTCCGTGCAATTAAATGCAATTACCTTCAGCACCAGAGTTCTGTACAGTCCCTTCACATCCCACAATGCGACGGTTCTGTCGTACGATCCAGACACAAGAAAAGAAGCTGGAGAGCAGATTGTTTTTCTCATTAGAGGTGAGCAAGTGATACTGAATCTTTCTTAAGTTTTAAGAACTTTCTCATACCATCACTGGAGAAAGCACAGGAGCTGACACTTCCATCATGGCCTTTGTTGAGCTGCTCTCCTCCTCTGGTACGGAAGGAACCTGTTTGCACGTCCCACAGCTTTAGTGTACGGTCCCATGATGCCGTGCACAAGTAACGGCCATTTTGTGTAAAGCAGCATCTGGAGATGACGTTTGTGTGAGCACTGGAGGAATGGGGAAAAAAAGAAAAATGAGAGAAAAAACCCATAAAAATGAACAATATACTGTAGCTTGTGGCAAGCAGCGATTAAGGGGTCCAAGCACTTTGTGCTACACTGTTTTGACATGAAAATTCTTTTTTTATTTTATTATTTGTTTGTATTGAACTCCGGTGTTTCTGAATGATATTGATGGATATGTTAATTTCCTCATGAAGGCATATATATATATATAAAATGAATCTTAAATTAAAAAATCTGAATATCATATAGGGGGCACGGTGACTTAGTGGTTAACACGTTCACCTCACACCTAAAGGGTTGGGGGTTCGATTCCCGCCTCCGCCTTGTGTGTGTGGAGTTTGCATGTTCTCCCCGTGCCTCGGGGGTTTCCTCCGGGTACTCCGGTTTCCTCCCCCGGTCCAAAGACATGCATGGTAGGTTGATTGGCATCTCTGGAAAATTGTCTGTAGTGTGTGAGTGTGTGAGTGAATGAGAGTGTGTGTGTGCTCTGCGATGGGTTGGCACTCCGTCCAGGGTGTATCCTGCCTCGATGCCCGATGACGCCTGAGATAGGCACAGGCTCACCGTGACCCGAAAAGTTCGGATAAGCGGTAGAAAATGAATGAATGAATATCATATAATGCCAATTTGGTAATGACTGGAAATAAATTGTAGCATTTTTTTTTCAAATGTAGACTTTTAGTTATCCAGCTTCATGTATAATCGACTTTACTTAGGTCTGGTCAGGTTTATATAGGTATAAATGAAATAAATATCATCTTTATTGTCAAATCATTGACTTAAAGAATTCAGTTTGAGTCAAATGAAGAAGGATATTAGTACCTGTTTATGTTCAGAGTGGTTTTGTGAGAGCTAATGTCCCACAATTTAACGGATCTGTCTGCTGAGACACTGGCAACATGCTGACTCTGAGCATCAAACCTGCAGCTCATCACCGTGGATGTATGATGACCTGAGAGACACAGACACATACTAACATTCTTCATCAACTTCTTGAAAGCATTACAGGCACATCGTGGGCACAGAAAGGGCGCCACCTGAAGGCCGGAGGGATTTTGTTCACATCACAATACACACCAAAACAATAATCTACACATGCAGATCGGAAATAACATAAAAGCCACTAACAAGTGACGGGAATAACATTAATGATCAGCATCTGAACAGATAGATACATCTGATGTCCTGGAAGCAGGGTTTTGTGGTGTTCCCACTATGTAGTGCTTAGTACCTTCTTCCTATGAGACAGACATCTTTATGCATAAATTATGGTTTATTGCATCCCAGTTTAAAATGATCTTAATGAGACACTAAAAGGGTTTTCGCATATCCCAGGTTATGGGGTCACAGCGCAGGGACAAGCCATAGGACAGCACCTGGAGCAGGTGAGGTTAAGGACCTTGCTCAAGGACCCAACCTTGATGTCTCAGCAGCTTGTTGACTCGAACCCCGACCAAGATCCCAGCGCCTTAACTGCCCGGACCATCACTTCCTCACAGGAATAACACTGGTTCACATTGGATTCATTAAGAGGATTGTTTGTTGGACTGAAACAAATTATTTAACGTGGGATTTAGAAACCTCATATTTTATTTATTTCTTTGGGTAAAAAAAAATATATCTAATAAATTTGAGCGGTTTTGTACGATTATTATTAAAAGGCACCGCTGGGATTCGAACCCAGGATCTCCTGTTTACTAGACAGGTGCTTTAACTTCCAGGAATGGAATAAGATTAATGCTGCATTCGATGAGATAATCACCAACTAGAAAAAAAGCAAAGAAAACAGTCAACTAACTCCGAGTTCAGCAACTGACTCACCACAGTTAGCTACCTAAATGTTTGCTAATAATAGATGAAAATAGATGCGTCCGTGTTTTTTCACACTTTGTTGAATCAAGTGTGACCCGAAACCAAAGGTTTTCATCAGACCAATCATATTGGGCACCCAGTATGAGATTCATTCATGTTTTATTTCTCCACTCACAAGTTTATTTCGTGACGTGACGTGACATACGGCTAAGTACGGTGACACATACTCAGAGTTCGTTCTCTGCATTTAACCCATCCAAAGTGCACACACACAGCAGTGAACACACACACACCATGAACACACACACGCCGTGAACACACACCCGGAGCACTGGGTAGCCCGGGGAGCAGTTGGTGCCTTGCTCAAGGGCACCTCAGTCGTGGTATTGTCGGCCCGAGACTCGAACCCACAACCTTAGGGTTAGGAGACAAACTCTATAACCCTTAAGCCATGACTTCCTGCCTGTATGTGTTTATTGTTTGGATATCCCGTCATATACAACTTCTTTTATCACACAACCCAGAGCTACACTCAGTGCTCCCTATAATATATAAGTTTATTCATTTGTTTATGACCTGGAATGTAATGCAGTTTCTGTCCCGTAGCTGCACAGCTGACATACAGAGCGTTGTCCATGTCTGAGGTTGAAGCCACGTATTTCCCGTCCCCTGACACGCTGCATGACATCAGCAAACCACCCTGTGTTACTGTCCACTAGACACACACACACACACACACACACACACACACACACACACACACACACACAAAACATCATTACTAGAGGTTTAAAATTTAAACTGTGAGACAAAAAATTATATGAAACAAGAAATGAGATTAGGACAATTCACCAGGATTTTACCAGTCTCCAGGTCCCAGGCATTTATCGTCTTGTCCCAAGAGGATGTTATTACACTGAAGGACAAAACACACACACACACACACACACACACACACACACACACACACACACACACACACACACACACACACACACACATACTTCCTCAGAGATAAAGATGTTTCATCATCACTTGAGTGTTGTTCCATTCGTTTTATACCACAGCAATTACCCAACAATTACATTAGTTTGTTTATTTAAAAAATACATAATGCTTTTTATGTATATATAGTTATATTTAACGTATATATAGTTATATTTAATGTTGTAGAATGTTTCCTAGTTACAGCTTTAGCTGTCTGTGCACACAGCAGTGAACACACACACACACACACCAGCCATTTATGTTGCGGCGCCCGGGGAGCAGTTTGGGTTCGGTGTCTTGCTCAAGGGCACCTCAGTCATGGTATTGCCAGCCTGAGACTCGAACCCACAACCTTAGGGTTAGGAGTCAAACTCTTTAAGCATTAGGCCACGACTTCCCCTATGTGTTTATTTAGAATAGCAGATAGAGTTGAGAGGGTTTTTAAATAGCATATTTATGCCATTCATGTATTCATATATGTTTTTTTTTAAGGTCTAGATCATCTTACTGTTTTCTTAAGCATTAAATTCATAATATATTCATAATATTTTAGAGAGGGCACCGATCCGCTACCCAGCATCGGAACATGGTTGATAATAAAGAAAGAAAAACATATCATGTCATCAGATCCTATTAGAAATGGCAAAGATTTTTAAAAGTAATGTGTATTCTGGAGCTGGAAGAGTCTTAAAGAAGAGTCATGTGAGTCAAATGAGTCAAATGAGTCATGTCTGATTTGTTCTTTTCTTCACATTACTTTTTATAAATATTTTTATTATTTATGATATTTCCAGTGCCGGAGATTTTCCGTATGAGTTTTCATTCCTGGTGTCGTTATTATTGCAGTGTATAATTTATTAGTTAATTTTATCTCTTACTTTCACACAGTATGAGGTCTACTAGGAACATTAAAGACAAACAATGACACAACAGACACAAAGTTCTTCTGTGGGCTGCGACTCGAGTAGATCAAATTAATTTTTCTCGATCCTTACATGACAAAAATGTCAAACAGCATGTAATAACAAGGAAATTAAATGCTGCCGTGAAGAAACTCATTAACGTGGCGAAGCATCACGCCGAGTGCCCTTTGGCTTCTTGTGTTGCCTAGCAACAGCTTCCATTCACAAAAGGACTGCGTGGTAATAAAAGAAGTGAGAAGCGAGAGTGTAACCAGAGACATGGATGTGTTTTTTTCTTCTTGTCAGGGCATTTTACTTGAGTGGTTAATGGGTTTTATTTCACGAGGTGATTTTCAAGTGTTTTTTTTATTCTCTCTTTAACAAAAAGCATCCAATTTAATTCTCAAGACAAAAGATGCTGTGAAGCAAAAAAGCCTGCGTGATTTGCATGTTTTCAAATATGTCATTTGTTACAAGATGCTGTATATATATATATATTTCTCCATCTGTTTTATACTGACACCATAAAGTGTGCTAATAGATAAAGACCATGATTGAAAACCATTTACGATCAAAAGCAATCGTAGAGGTTATTTTTAACATCATCTCAGCCTTTCATTTGTAAAAGATCCTTCTGTGTTCCCTTCGTTCGTTCAGCCAGTTCATCCCCAACATGATGGACATTTACACAAAGACGTTACGGTGCTTCAATCCAACCAAAACTTACTTAAAGTTACATCATCTTTTAATTCTGGGGCTTTTATTTTTCTCAGAATTGATAAAAACAGAGCTCTCATTCATGCCTTCATTCACTCGTATTCACTAACGTGTCTTCGCTGTAGCATTGGAGGCTTTCTGATTGCATCATTTGTTGCTTTTTTTTAAACCTATTAGACCTTACTTACCTATTAGATAACCTGTACTATTTGTGCTGTATAAATAAGAAATGTTATCATTTCTACTAAACCTAACTGACTGTTCACTCCTTCTTTTCTACCTGTTTTTCTCCTGGACTAAACAGCAGGCAGTGATGGGTCCTGAGTGTCCTCCTGTCAGCACCATCAGCTGAGCTCCTGTCTCCACATCCTGCACAGAGGAAGCACAGAGGAAGCAGTGCGTAAAGGGCGACATACACTGACATCTCCTAATGTAAAGTGTGCATGTGTAACTTTTTTTAATGATCCTACCCAAAATATCACCGTCTTGTCGTGGGAGCTGGTGAGAAGTCGAGTGTCACCGAAACAGAAGTGACAGCTGGTCACGGAGTCGGCGTGTCCTCTCAACACCTTTACTGGAATCTACAGGATTTAACACCAGCATTTATGACAAAAAGGTTTAATGCAAATTGTGCATGAAAAAAAAAGAACTGTTAAAGATTTAAGCACAATTTAATCTGCTTTAAATAAATGTATTAGTTATTATATATTAAATAATTATATTACTTACTTAATTAATTATTTAATACATACATTAATCAATTAATTATAAGGTTTGTGTGTTTTTCTCATGCCCAAACTTTGACAAGCGGTAATAAATTTACTTTATATATATTCATTCATTCATTCATTTTCTACCGCTTATCCGAACTTCTCCGGTCACGGGGAGCCTGTGCCTATCTCAGGCGTCATCGAGCATTGAGGCTGGATACACCCTGGACGGAGTGCCAACGAATCACAGGGCACACACACACACACACACACACACACACACACACACACACACACTCTCATTCACTCACACACTCACACACTACAGGCAATTTTTCCAGAGATGCCAATCAACCTACCATGCATGTCTTTGGACCAGGGGAGGAAACCCCCGAGGCACGGGGAGAACATGCAAACTTCACACACACAAGGCATAGGCGGTAATCGAACCCCCAACCCTGGAGGTGTGAGGCGAAGGTGCTAGCTACCGTGACCCCCCCCATACATATATACATACACACACACACACACACACACACACACACACACACACACACACACACACACACACACATATAAACAGCCTAATAAAAATCCCATTGCATGAAGATATAAGATGAACATTTAAAGGAAATCCACATTATTGCACTTTTCTGTTTTCAATACGTTAGTGTTTTTAATATCATAGTGATCTCTTTTCCATTTTGTCAAGCCAAGTCTCTCTCTCTCTCTCCTCTCTCACACACACACACACACACACACACACACACACACACACACACACACACACACACACACACACACACACACACACACACAGTGCTCCTGGGTTTCAACCCAGTCTCTACTCCAGATCCACCAACCACCAAGAAAAAGGTTAATGACTGGATCAAATTTTTTATTTATCAGGTTTTGCTTGTAAATGTGAGTGAAATAAACGTCTAATAAACTAATTAAAATAAGGATTAATAAAAAATATTTAAGGACAGACGGTACAGTTTGCCTACTTTAACAATACTTATCATTTGTGGTGGGAGTGTATTAACTCACACACCTCACACACCTCACAAACCTCATACTCCTCACACACCTCACAAACCTCATACTCCTTACACACCTCACACACCTCACAAACCTCATACTCCTTACACACCTCACACACCTCACAAACCTCATACTCCTTACACACCTCACAAACCTCATACTCCTTACACACCTCACACACCTCACAAACCTCATACTCCTCACACAACTCACACACCTCACAAACCTCATACTCCTTACACAACTCACGCACCTCACAAACCTCATACTCCTTACACAACTCACACACCTCACAAACCTCATACTCCTCACACACCTCACACACCTCACAAACCTCATACTCCTTACACACCTCACACACCTCACAAACCTCATACTCCTCACACAACTCACACACCTCACAAACCTCATACTCCTTACACAACTCACACACCTCACAAACCTCATACTCCTTACACACCTCACAAACCTCATACTCCTTACACACCTCACACACCTCACAAACCTCATACTCCTCACACACCTCACAAACCTCATACTCCTTACACACCTCACACACCTCACAAACCTCATACTCCTTACACACCTCACAAACCTCATACTCCTTACACACCTCACACACCTCACAAACCTCATACTCCTTACAAACTCACACACCTCACAAACCTCATACTCCTTACACACCTCACGCACCTCACAAACCTCATACTCCTTACACACCTCACACACCTCACAAACCTCATACTCCTTACACACCTCACACACCTCACAAACCTCATACTCCTCACACAACTCACACACCTCACAAACCTCATACTCCTCACACAACTCCCACACCTCACAAACCTCATACTCCTCACACAACTCACACACCTCACAAACCTCATACTCCTTACAAACTCACACACCTCATACTCCTTACACACCTCACGCACCTCACAAACCTCATACTCCTCACACAACTCACACACCTCACAAACCTCATACTCCTTACACACCTCACAAACCTCACAAACCTCATACTCCTTACACAACTCACACACCTCATACTCCTTACACAACTCACACACCTCACAAACCTCATACTCCTTACACACCTCACACACCTCACAAACCTCATACTCCTTACACAACTCACACACCTCACAAACCTCATACTCCTTACACACCTCACAAACCTCATACTCCTTACACACCTCACACACCTCACAAACCTCATACTCCTTACACACCTCACACACCTCACAAACCTCATACTCCTTACACACCTCACATACCTCACAAACCTCATACTCCTTACACACCTCACACACCTCACAAACCTCATACTCCTTACACAACTCACACACCTCACAAACCTCATACTCCTTACACACCTCACGCACCTCACAAACCTCATACTCCTTACACACCTCACGCACCTCACAAACCTCATACTCCTTACACACCTCACACAACTCACAAACCTCATACTCCTTACACACCTCACACACCTCACAAACCTCATACTCCTCACACACCTCACAAACCTCATACTCCTTACACACCTCACACACCTCACAAACCTCATACTCCTTACACACCTCACAAACCTCATACTCCTTACACACCTCACACACCTCACAAACCTCATACTCCTTACAAACTCACACACCTCACAAACCTCATACTCCTTACACACCTCACGCACCTCACAAACCTCATACTCCTTACACACCTCACACACCTCACAAACCTCATACTCCTTACACACCTCACACACCTCACAAACCTCATACTCCTCACACAACTCACACACCTCACAAACCTCATACTCCTCACACAACTCCCACACCTCACAAACCTCATACTCCTCACACAACTCACACACCTCACAAACCTCATACTCCTTACAAACTCACACACCTCATACTCCTTAAACACCTCACGCACCTCACAACCTCATACTCCTCACAAAACTCTCACACCTCACAAACCTCATACTCCTTACACACCTCACAAACCTCACAAACCTCATACTCCTTACACAACTCACACACCTCATACTCCTTACACAACTCACACACCTCACAAACCTCATACTCCTTACACACCTCACACACCTCACAAACCTCATACTCCTTACACAACTCACACACCTCACAAACCTCATACTCCTTACACACCTCACAAACCTCATACTCCTTACACACCTCACACACCTCACAAACCTCATACTCCTTACACACCTCACACACCTCACAAACCTCATACTCCTTACACACCTCACATACCTCACAAACCTCATACTCCTTACACACCTCACACACCTCACAAACCTCATACTCCTTACACAACTCACACACCTCACAAACCTCATACTCCTTACACACCTCACGCACCTCACAAACCTCATACTCCTTACACACCTCACGCACCTCACAAACCTCATACTCCTTACACACCTCACACAACTCACAAACCTCATACTCCTTACACACCTCACACAACTCACAAACCTCATACTCCTTACACAACTCACACACCTCACAAACCTCATACTCCTTACACACCTCACAAACCTCATACTCCTTACACACCTCACACACCTCACAAACCTCATACTCCTTACACACCTCACACACCTCACAAACCTCATACTCCTCACACACCTCACAAACCTCATACTCCTTACACACCTCACACACCTCACAAACCTCATACTCCTTACACACCTCACAAACCTCATACTCCTTACACACCTCACACACCTCACAAACCTCATACTCCTTACACACCTCACACACCTCACAAACCTCATACTCCTTACACACCTCACAAACCTCATACTCCTTACACACCTCACACACCTCACAAACCTCATACTCCTTACACACCTCACACACCTCACAAACCTCATACTCCTCACACACCTCACAAACCTCATACTCCTTACACACCTCACACACCTCACGAACCTCACAAACCTCATACTCCTTACACACCTCACACAACTCACACACCTGCGCGAGCGCCACGTGCTCCCATGACGAGGTAACGTCTGGTGTCTTCTGTTCCTCCTTTATCTCCTCATCGAGGGTCAGCGGATCCAGCAGTATCTGAGACATGTCATTCAAACGGAATGTCTTCTACTGGTTCCTCTACACCGAGAGACAAAACCAGCCCGAAGTCACTCCGACATTTCTGTTTACATCAATTTCCATGACAACAGACAGTTCGGAAGCTTCCGGAAAGTCTCGCGCACGATGACTAAATATAATCCAAGTAAATTAATCTAATGATGGATATTAAGTGAATTAAACTTGTAAATATAATCCAACTCGAATATTAAGCCCATTTATTTATTTATTTATATATCATTTTGTTGCATTTCTCATTAAGCATATTCCAGAGTTAATAGTGATTATAAGCATTATAACGCCTTATTATAAAAATGATGATAAATAAAGCCTTATGTGTAATTATTGTATAAGTAAAGGATAAAACAATGTCATGAAGCAGATTTTTTTTACCACCCAGAATGGATTATTTTTATTCTTGTTTGACTGTATATTTGTAATCTCACCCCCAGTGTCACCCAAATGAGGATGAGGTTCCCCTTGAGTCCGGTTCCTCTCAAGGTTTCTTCCTTTACCAATTTAAGGGAGTTTTTCCTTGCCACTGCTGCCTGAGTCACCTCAGACTTGCTCATTGGGGAATAAATAAATAAATAAATAAATACATACATACACACTGTGAACTTTATATATATCTTAATTTTTTACTATATGAATTATTTTTTCTCCTTATGTTTAACTTCTGTTCTATGTTTATGTTCTGTAAAGCTGCTTTGAGACGAAGCCCATTGTAAAAAGCGCTATACAAATAAACTTGAATTGAATTGAATTATTTTCCTATAACAGCATGTTCCCGAGTACGTTATAATCCTCTTATAGCAAGTCTGATCATAATTGTTTTATCAATTTATTCTTTCATTTAATGCTTCTTAACATCCATAAAACAAGTTAGCCCATGTTTTCACTAATGCTATAACAGCTGTAGTCTTTAACTCAACACTGGGTCTTTGTCTCACTCCTGAAGTCAGAAAGACATAAAAAAAAAGATCAACATTTCTTTCTCTTTATGAAAGTGATAAATGTACTGTAAAGGTATATATTATAAATATTATTTTAATTTGCATGCTCGAGAGGAAATTCACACTTCACACGGGATTCACGGCAACTTTATTTTTAAATCATGTACAAGTTTAAGAAGCACGTTCTTCATTTTCTAAAACAATTGGTTCACACAAGATGTAGCTCCGTGTAGATCTGTGTTAAAGCAGAATCCTCATGGAGGACAGTTTATCCGTCTCAGAGTCATCACGCGGTCACTTCTTTCCTCCGAGGTTTTTCAACCTGATAACAGGAGAAATGTTAGGTTTATTTTTTTCCTTCTGAATTATGTACCATAGTAGATATTAAAAATAATGCCTACAGGGAAGACCCCGGACCTCAGGAGCAGCTCGTCGTTGGACACCGACCGCGTCTTCGTTACGTCGCCGGCGTCAGAGTCGGAGTCGCCGGAGCTACTGTCCGTCTCCGCCGTCTTTTTCTTCTTCTTCTGTTTCCCTTTATGCTTGTGCTTCTTACTCTTCTTCTTATGCTGAGAGAAAAAGAGACGCGCTAAAGTGAGACGGGAGCGTGACGAGCGGAACCCGCCTCGCCGTTACCATGGAAACCGCACTCGACTCACCTTCTTGTCTTTGTGGTGTTTGTGCTCTTTCTTGGATTTGTGTCTCTCTTTGCTCCGTTTCCTTGGTTTTTCCTCCCACGAGGACGAGGGGAAGATTTGCCCTGTTAGGAAAATAAATACGTTAAAAGCTTTTTATGTTACAGATAAAACAGGAAAAGTAAGAAGCTGTAACAAAGAGCTGGCACTGAAGATTACCGTCCTAAATGTTAAATAAAAGGCTTCTAACAGACAACAATGTGAACGAGCTGTTACTATAGTAACGATAACGTATTTACATTTACAGCATTTAGCATTTTTATACAATTGCCTTGCTCAGGGGCCCATCAGTGGCAGCTTGGTGGACGTAGGAATCGAACTCACAACCTTCCGATTGGTAGCCCAACACCTTAACCACTAGGCTACCACATCCCCATATTTGAACCTGTGAACTGGTAGCTGCACTATTTTCAGAAAAAATACTAAATGGACACCTTATGACCAATCAGAATGGAGAACTCAGTAGCTAACCAGGTGGAGGTAGTCTGGGTCCGAACTCCTCGCAGTCCAGATCTGCGGTCTTGACAGAAGACGTGTCTTTTTGTTCGTCTGTGATTCGGGTTTCCGACTCTGTAAAGTAAACAAACTGTCAGAATTATGAAGTAATGTATATTAATAACTTTTAGTACAGGTGTGTGAGTTGTGTAAGGAGGTTCGTACCGGTCACGTTTGTTAAACATGATGTGGGAGGAGCCTGAGGAACAACAGGTGTGACAACAGGTATCTCTGGCTCCACCTCCTGCACCTCCTCTTCACCACTGTCTTCCTCAGAAGAAGACGAGCTCTTCTCATCCGATGAGCTGGCAAAAATGGCCTTGAACAGGTCTATGGAAGGTCTGACCTCTTCTTCCTCTGCCTCCTCCTCCTCCTCCTCCTCGTCCTCCTTCTTTATTTTCTGCTCAGCGTCAGACTCGGATACTTTAGACTGCAGTTTTTAAAAATTACAGTAATGAATTACTCAATCGTTTTTAACGGCATACAGTAAACTTCAAATTTATTGGCACCCTTCAGGGAAATGAGCAGATAAACTAAATAGCAGTGATATCTTGTGCTTAATTATACTGAGGCATTGTATAGTTAATACAATAAAAACATAATACATTGATTATGACACCGACATCTTTGTGTATTCCTGAGCGGGGTGCCAATAATTACGAAATAGTCTATGCATGCAATAATACTTCAGTATTACGCGGTTTCTCACATTGGCGCACGTTTGAATCAGCATGAAATGACCAGGTTTATAAAGTTACATACGATTTTAAAATATCTAAAAATAAATAGCTTTTAATCATTTTATAATGTAGATATTTTATTTTACATTGTAAAATTTTCCAGAAAATAGTTCTAGTACTTTATTATTTAAGATTTTTTTCTTTACAGTATAATAACATATTTAATAACATATCTATAATTTATTTTTTTTACATTTCTGAGCAGTTTATAAATTCTACACCATGAGGCATTAGGGTTAGTGTTTAGGATTTAGTGTTTAGGATTTAGGGTTTAGGTCTAGTGTTTATGTCAGGGTTTAGTGTTCAGGGGTTAGGGTTCAGTGTTTAGGGTCAGGGTTTAGGGTTAGAGTTTAGTGTTTAGGATTAAGGATTAGGGTTTAGGGTTAGAGTTTAGTGTTTAGGGTTAGGATTTAGGATTAGGGTTTAAGATTAGGGTTTAGGATTATTGTTTAGTGTTTAGGATTAAGGATTAGGGTTTAGAGTTCAGTGTTTAAACTCTAAACCCTAACCCTAATCCTAAACCCTAACCCTAATCCTTGATCCTAAACATTAAACCCTAATCCTAAACACTAGAGTTTAGGATTAAGGATTAGGGTTTAGTGTTTAGGGTTGGGGTTTAGTGTTTAGGGTTAGAGTTTAGTGTTTAGGGTTGGGGTTTAGTGTTTAGGGTTGGGGTTTAGGGTTGGGGTTTAGTGTTTAGGGCTGGGGTTTAGTGTTTAGGGTTGGGGTTTAGTGTTGGGGTTTAGTGTTGGGGTTTAGTGTTTGGGGTTGGGGTTTAGTGTTAGGGTTTAGTGTTTAGGGTTGGGGCTTAGTGTTTAGGGTTTAGTGTATAGGGTTAGGGTTTAGTGTTTAGGGTTGGGGTTTAGTGTTTAGGGTTTAGTGTTTAGGGTTAGGGTTTAGTGTTTAGGGTTGGGGTTTAGTGTTTAGGGTTGGGGTTTAGTGTTTAGGGTTTAGTGTTTAGGGTTAGGGTTTAGTGTTTAGGGTTGGGGTTTAGTGTTTAGGGTTGGGGTTTAGTGTTTAGGGTTGGGGTTTAGTGTTTAGGGTTTAGTGTTTAGGGTTAGGGTTTAGTGTTTAGGGTTGGGGTTTAGTGTTTAGGGTTTAGTGTTGGGGTTTGGTGTTTAGGGTTAGGGTTTAGTGTATAGGGTTAGGGTTTAGTGTTTAGGGTTAGGGTTTAGTGTTTAGGGTTAGGGTTTAGTGTTAGGGCCATGAGCTGGATGAGCAGGTGAAACCCAAAGCAGTTTGTCAAAAAATACAAAATTAAAAAACCTCAGCAGCAGTCATGGAGTCTGAGGGTGCTGCAGATGTTGCAGATGTTGTAGATGCTGCAGATGTTGTAGATGTTGCAGATGTTGTAGATGTGCTCGCAGTGATCGTGTGGTCTTGCTGTTGCTCAGCCTCTTTAACCTTTGACCGCCGATCAGCTACATCCCAGCGTGAGCGTTTCCCCGAGGCAGTGGGAGCGCTCCCTGAACTGGATGTGGGCGTGGCTTGAGAGACCTGTCTGTCATCCAATACAGACAGGAAGTTGAATACAGAGAACTTGTCGCGCTTCACTTTGGGGATGCCTACGATGCCCGAGCTGACGATCGAAGGAGAAACAAACAGTAAAGAAAGACAACATTATTCACTTCATCATTACAACCATCAGATATTTCTCTACTTATGGGGACCTTTGTGTGAAAAGCTTCTTTTAAAGGTTTTGCTTTTGTTAACTAAAGTTGAAATGTCAGTAGGAGGTCTTTACATGTAGAGTAAAACCTAGTGTGTGTGTGTGTGTGTGTGCATGTGTGTGTGTGTGTGTGTGTTTGTCTCACCCTGGATAAGGGTCTGGAACATTAAACCTCTTGCAGAGGAGTTTATCAGGATGCCATTCCATCGTGTCTCTGGTGAGTTTCCCAAACATTTTCATCTTCACTGCCGCCTCCTTGTCATTTATGTCGCCCTGACGACACACACACACACACACACACACACACACACACACACACACACACACACACACACACACATTTATAGACATTTTGCAAATTAACATCACAAATGTATGGAATGATGGTGAAGATTCAATTCTATATATAAAGCAGGACATACTGACCTCCTGATCTGGTGCCACCTCCACGGTGTCGTCGTCGTCCTCTTGTTTGGCTCGGGTGAAGCGGGAGGAGAGCGAGGAGTTACTCGGCTTATAGAGCACAGCGGAGCGCATGAACTCGTCTCGCTCTCGGCTTCTCTCCCACTCCGTCAAATTCGGGTCCAGACTTGAATCCAGAGCGTCTACGGAACACACAGACAAACACGGCCAGACGGACAAAATTCAGCCAGGTGTGAAGTCGTTGCGGTCTTTTTTTGTAACGCGCAAAAATAACAACGGTGATTATTAATTACGTTTGAGCTTCCGACCTCACCATGAAGTCACTGATCAGACCAGACCAGAGCGGGTAAAGAAATAAAAGTTTGTGAAACCCTTCAGTTTCTAAGCAGGTATTAGGTTTGATGTGTTCAGGAAAATAATTTACACAAACAAGTAAAATACGACTGAATGCGACTCCCACAGATCCCACGATGATGTTTCTCAGGATACGGTATTGATCATCCCTCACCTTTATTCCCCTGTTTCAGGTGGCTGATGTAGCGATCGTATCTCGCCTGCTTGGATGGGTCGTTCTCGAACGGCTTAAACGTCTGGCTGGTTTGAGCTGTGGGACTCGACCAGACGCTGAGAGCCTGTTGCTGCGTGTCCGCAGGCCGGGACGTCAGGAGCCGGACGTCTGCCTTAGCTTTAGCGACTAGGAGCTGAGCGTGATGTTGAGTCGGCGTCGTGCTGGAGCGGAAACGATCCTGTAATGTAGAGCTCTTGTCTTCTGCAGCTTTACGGATCTCACTCAACCTCTCTCTGTCCTTAACGTCCAGGAGCTCGAACACAGAGCTGGGACCTGCACGTTAAACACACACACACACACACACACACACTTCAGCGTGTAGCTAAAGGCAAAACTTCATCATTCAGTTCTCGATAAAAAAAAAAAACGCACTTAAAATTTTACAGTTATTAAACACAGCCTTTACTGTTACAGTGACTGTGTTACGGAGTTAAGTTTTAAACTGTAACCCGAGTAAAACGTTCAGATATTAATGACGAATTAACGTCAGTCCGAAATGAACAAACGAATTCGATTCGATCGTAAAGTAAATCAATACAAACAGTAAAATATCTAAAAATAAATAAATAAATAAATAAATAGATTTTCTAATAGATAATAAATGATAGATTTTCATTTTTTTCAGAATATCTGGCAGACGTCCCTTATCTCGTACGTCTGAGCGATCGGAAGTTAAGGGCCTCGCTCAGGGGCCCGACGGTGACATCTTGGTAGACCTGGGATTTAAACTCACAACCTTCTGATCAGTTGTCCAACCAAAACCACTGAGCTTCCACTTAATATATGTCTGTGTCAATCTGATGGACATGAAAGTTTTGCACTCAGTTGTACGCTAAATAAAACCTGCCCCGTTACTCGTTCACACTAAATCATACTCTCACGTGTTTAAAAGTTTGTGTACCCTGTAGGCTGGTCTCTCCCAGCATCTCTCTCCTCTGGGTGGAGTCCAGCGTGTGGCGGCTCTGCTGCGGCGCATCCTGGGATAGCCGTCCACGCGAAGCCTGCAGCACCTGAGCTACCAGCGGGCTGACGGACGACGCGTCCACCGCCGGCCGGAAATGATGAACCGGGCGGAAATCACGAGGCAGAACCGGCGGAGGAAAAACCTGGATGCACGGTTTACACTTCAGAGTCATTTCACAAGCAATTCATTTGAACGTACAGAATATAAACACACGTCATTACCGTATTCCGATAACAACACGTTTTAAACACGTACGGTTTTCGCTTCCGCAGGTTTGGGAGCTAACGTGAAACCTTCCAGGATTTTCCCCACATACGCTGCATCTCTGCTGGAATCTACATTTTAAAGAAGAAAACAAAATACAGTTCAGAAAATCTACAAAACAAAACAGCGAGGAAAAGACAAACTTACGTAACGTAATCCCGTTCTTATCGACTTTCACGGCTATTTAAAAAAAATAATAAATCGAAAAATTTCTAAACTTTATTTATTTACAGATTTCAGCTCCCTGTGTCATACAGTGAACAAATAAAAACACTTAGCTGTTAAAAAAAAGATATAAAAACATATGACATAATAAAATGTCACACGTCTGGTTCACACGTCTACTCGCCTTTCTTCTTCTGTCTGTACTGCTGAGGTGCCGTCCATCCGTAAAGCCCGTCCCCCGGCTCCTCCCCACCCAGAACGCTGTCGTAGTTAGACATGGCGTCTCTATGATAGATATCATCGTCCTCCTCCTCCATCGCTCCCACGCCGAACGCCTGCGCACACAGAAAATTTATATTTCCTTAGAATAATTTTATAAGCAAATTCAAGCATCTTTCTCAAAAAAAAAACAAACCTCACCTGTCCGGAGATCCCACCCTTACGACGTTGCCCCGCCTTCCTTCCCCCAAACAGACTCGTCCTATCGGAGTCCAGCGTGAAAAGGTTGATATGCGACGCCCCTGGACCACCCGTCAGAGCCTGCAGGGGGTCGAGACCTCGGTATCCGAGTCCATGGACGTCGTCTTTAGGGGTGAAATCCACCGGGGTCACGTCTTTGGGGGCGAAAGTCACGTTCTCGGGGGCGAACTCGTCATCATCCTTAATAAAAAGAGACAAAAAAAAAAACATGGTCTGTTTGGGGATTTGTGTACTGATAACTAGACTTTAAAAAAAAAAACACAAAACAAAGAAAAAGTCGAATGTTGATCAGAAAATACATCAAATAAACCCAAAACAATTAGATTCATTTATGTTTAAAGTCACCTCTAACTCCTCGGGTCCACTGGGTGGCAGAACACATCCATAGACCTTCACATCTGTAACAACCAAACAAACAGAAACACCAGTTTTAATAGAGTGCAAAAGTTTACATCCCCAGTGTGTGGGTTTAGCAATGAAAACATTTATTTTAATGTTTATCTTTAAAAACCAAATTCCATTCCCATAAGGCCTATTTTCTGTTTAAAATATGCATCACCTTTGGTACTTGCATGTACTCTGTATTCATTTTTAACATTTACTGTTTAAAACAAACATCTGTAACAATTGCAGGCAGCGTCACCTTCGGTTTAAATGAAGGGGTGTACAAACTTTTGCATAATAATATTCACAGCCGACGGCAGCTTCGGTTCAAATGAAGGGGTGTACAAACTTTTGCACAATAAGATTCACAGCCGGTGGCACCTTCGGTTCAAATGAAGGGGTGTACAAACTTTTGCACAATAACATTCACAGCCGGCGGCACCTTCGGTTCAAATGAAGGGGTGTACAAACTTTTGCATAATAAGATTCACAACCGTTGGCACCTTTGGTTCAAATGAAGGGGTGTACAAACTTTTGCGCAATAATATTCACAGCCGGTGGCACCTTCGGTTCAAATGAAGGGGCGTACAAACTTTTGCACTTGTGTAGAGACCATACCCGTGTCCTGTTTGCGTTGTCTCCTTTTCACTCGGGGTCCGACCCCCTGGCCGTCCTTCCATCCCATCTTCCGAAGCAGCTCCACCCCGATAGACGACCTGCAGCACACACATATATTAGCAGAGACACCACCGGGAAATACTAGGGCTGGGCGATAAAACGATAACGATATGTATCGCGATAGACACGTGAACGATATCAATAAAAAATGTGTTCGATAAAACGTACGATATTTTTTATTCTCCGTCAGAAGAAAACAGAGGTTGTGAAGAGAGTTTGGTTGCATTAAAAAGGCACTCGCTCTCCGGTAACCTAGCAACGTAGGGAGTGACACGCTAACAGCCAATTGTGTAACAGTATCAAGTTATCGTTGTCTCGTGCCGGTCTCTTCAGTTACCGGCGACTGATGAGCAGGAAATGAGCCGCAGCGAGCGAGGAAATTGTAAATAATAATTTTTGGATATTATAAGTCTGACCGAAGTCACACCAACGTCGTCTGCAAATTATGCAAGACCGTTTCTCTATGTTTATATTTAACACTTTGCACAATTTTATTACACTTTATTAAGCTTTTCTTACATTTTCTTTCATTTCTCACCTTAAATGTTAAGAGATAATAGTTAAGTGTTCATTGAGACGTTAGACTCATGTTTACATTATAATTATTGGAGGTTTCCTGGTTGTTGACATTTCTGTCTTAATAACTGAGGGGATTCTGATCAGAGGAAGGTTACGTTTAAAATAAAAATGTTTAAATGGAATATTTTTCTCTCCTGGTCCTTATTTTAAATGGGTCATAAAAAATATCGATAATTATCGATATCGACCGACACGAAACACTGATATCGTGATACGGTTTTCAGCCGTATCGCCCAGCCCTAGATAAAAACTGTGGATCGGATGTCAGAGAAATCAGATCGGATCCGGTTCTGAATGGAAACGACTGGAACTGGATTTTTGGAACTGGAACTTTCTCTACTCTGATGCAGTCTATGCGGCATCACAAAAAGAGTTCTCTCTACTTTCCCGTCACTAGTCAGAGCTACGATCAGCGCTATAAAGAGGAATACCGTGCTGGTGCGATCATCTCCTCCAACAGAGTGTCTCCTGGGATGGGAGCAGTGAGGGAGATGATTGCCCGGGCTTTGTCCCTGATCTGATCTGGCTTCCCGGAAGCGAAGTCGTCCGTGGTTGTGATCTGTTGAGGTGCGATGCCATGCTCGCTCAAATCCTGCAGAATAAAAGCTAAGTGTTAACCGTCACTGACTCATGAGTGAGAACCTCTAAACGTTTTAACCAAGCTGCTGAATTCCTTCCTTTGGTGAAGGAGTCGATGAAACAGAATTAATCACGCATGCTAACACGCACCTCTTCATCCATGAAGTCCTCGGGTCTGGCATTGTTCTTGTCTGCCTTCTGATTTCGGGATGACACGAACGTAGACGGCGCCCAACCTTTAGAGTCAACGGCAAGTTATATCAACAACCAAACTCACGTCGTAATAATTACAAATAAACTAGAAACTCTACAGAGGTTTGTTTCCTCTACAGCCGATTGCCTTCTCTGACCTTCTTTCGACCCCACGGTGTTGAAGTAGCCTGCAGAGAAGCCACCGGTGAAAGCTCCGTGAAACCGTTTGTATCGGCCTTTCTCATCCTTGACCGTCTGATCCTGCACGGGTGTCGGCTTCCTGAGAGGCTCATCTTCACGTGACGGTACAGAAAATGTTATTACTTATTAATATTATTTCCAGAAACAAGGAGAGAGAGACGTATCTACTCGTATGGAATCCCTGCCTAGCTTTATCCATGTCTCTTTCTCCACATGTCCCTCCTGAGTATGTTTCAGGTTAGAAAGGTGTGTTTTGTTGTCAAGGAAGACACAAAAAGTTCAGCTGCACTTGACGTTTTCAAAGGTTTTCATTTGCAGGGGATTTAAAATACAACGCAGAACCTTTTCTACACAAGACAGGTGAGAGACGGGGGAAGTGAAGTGCTGTGTTTTTTTTTTTTAGAGTATATTCCCCTGTCTCTAGGGCGAGAGAAGGAGAAAGTGTCCAGTGTGTGTGTCTGTCTGTGTGTATGTGTGTCTGTGTGTTAGAGAGTGTGTGTCTGTGTTAGAGAGTGTGTGTCTGTGTGTATGTGTGTCTGTGTGTTAGAGAGTGTGTGTCTGTCTGTGTGTATGTGTGTCTGTGTGTTAGAGAGTGTGTGTCTGTGTGTTAGAGAGTGTGTGTCTGTCTCTGTGTATGTGTGTCTGTGTGTTAGAGAGTGTATGTCTGTGTGTTAGAGTGTGTGTCTGTGTGTTAGAGAGTGTGTGTCTGTGTGTTAGAGAGTGTGTGTCTGTGTGTATGTGTGTCTGTGTGTTAGAGAGTGTGTGTCTGTCTGTGTGTATGTGTGTCTGTGTGTTAGAGAGTGTGTGTCTGTGTGTTAGAGAGTGTGTGTCTGTGTGTATGTGTGTCTGTGTGTTAGAGAGTGTGTGTCTGTGTGTTAGAGAGTGTGTGTCTGTCTCTGTGTATGTGTGTCTGTGTGTTAGAGAGTGTGTGTCTGTGTGTTAGAGTGTGTGTCTGTGTGTTAGAGAGTGTGTGTCTGTGTGTTAGAGAGTGTGTGTCTGTGTGTTAGGGAGTGTGTGTCTGTGTGTTAGGGAGTGTGTGTCTGTGTGTTAGAGAGTGTGTGTCTGTGTGTTAGAGTGTGTGTCTGTGTGTTAGAGAGTGTGTGTCTGTGTGTTAGAGAGTGTGTGTCTGTGTGTTAGAGAGTGTGTGTCTGTGTGTTAGGGAGTGTGTGTCTGTGTGTTAGGGAGTGTGTGTCTGTGTGTTAGGGAGTGTGTGTCTGTGTGTTAGGGAGTGTGTGTCTGTGTGTTAGGGAGTGTGTGTCTGTCTCTGTGTATGTGTGTCTGTGTGTTAGAGAGTGTGTGTCTGTGTGTTAGAGAGTGTGTGTCTGTCTCTGTGTATGTGTGTCTGTGTGTTAGAGAGTGTGTGTCTGTGTGCTAGAGTGTGTGTCTGTGTGCTAGAGTGTGTGTCTGTGTGCTAGAGTGTGTGTCTGTGTGCTAGAGAGTGTGTGTCTGTCTGTGTGTATGTATGTATATATGTATGTGTGTGTGTTAGTTAGAGAGTGAGTGTGTGTGTGTGTGTTAGAGAGTGAGTGTGCGTGTGTGTGTTAGAGAATGTGTGTGTGTGTGTGTGTGTGTGTTAGAGAATGTGTGTGTGTGTGAGACATTGTAAGGAGTCTGCAGTATAAATATAAAACATTGTCTAATCTAAATGTCCACGTATTCTTTTATCACACCATATTACAACATGCCCCGCCCACTGAGTTTCGATTGGCTAGCAATTTATGTCCATCCTATTAAACAGTCGGATTGTGTGGCGGTCGCTTATGTTAACCAATCACAGAGCAGCAGGCGGGTCTTGTTCGACTACTGGGTAGAAAAATAAACTTGATAAAAACCGACATGCGGCTTTTGAAGCTTCCGCAGCTGCACAAATAAAGGAGAGAAATTTCACACGCTTTGTTATCTGTAATATGTTGAACTATCATTAACATCTACCTTCTTCAAGAGGCTCTAAAGGAGTTCCATAAGTGACAAAATCCTCGCTCTCGCCGTCGGACGCCATGTTTATCTGCACGACGGTGGCCGCCGAGGCTCAAACTCTCCCAGAGACCAAATTAAAAAAATAAATAAATCACACTGTATCATCAGAAACCTCAAACCACCGCTTAGAAATCGGTTCTATTCGCTTTAACGTACATTATTTTTTATTATTTATACACACAATAACAATACTGTATTATAACATGCAGGTCAGTTAGATTATGTTCAGTAACGTTTTATTACTGTCGTTAACCGGCCACCAGAGGGCGCAAGTTCAAGCACCTAAAATTCCCTTAAGAAGGTAAAGCAGAAAGGGAGGAACAACAACACCCAGAACTAGCGGATGTGAGGTCAGTAGACAGGAAGCGGTGTTTGTTTACGGAAGTATTTGTTCTTATTCATCAGACTTAAGACTGATGTTTACAGTAAATAAGCTAATAAAACTAAATTAAAGACAGTATTTATTGTTACAGAAATGATCCGTAAACGGACACGAGGACCGACGCCGCCACATTTAAGGTATAGTTCTGTTTTAAACATCAAATGAACATCGTCACGATGCAAATATTCTATAAATCTGTACATTATCTAGTGTTTTATTTAATGTTTGTGTGTGAGTGAGTGTGTGTCTGTGTGTGTGTGTGTCTGTGTGAGTCTGTGTGTGTGTAGGTGTCTGTGTGTGTGTGTCTGTGTGAGTGTGTGTGTGTGTGTGTCTGTGTCTGTGTCTGTGTGTGTGTGTCTGTGTGAGTGTGTGTAGGTGTCTGTGTGAGTGTGTGTAGGTGTCTGTGTGAGTGTGTGTGTGTGTGTCTGTGTGAGTGTGTGTCTGTGTGAGTGTGTGTCTGTGTGAGTGAGTGTCTGTGTGAGTGAGTGTCTGTGTGTGTGTGTATGTGTCTGTGTGTGTGTGTATGTGTCTGTGTGTGAGTCTGGGTGTCTGTGTGAGAGTCTGGGTGTCTGTGTGAGTGTGTGTAGGTGTCTGTGTGTGTGTGTCTGTGTGAGTCTGTGTCTGAGTGTGTGTGTGTGTGTGTGTGTCTGTGTGTGTCTGTGTCTGTGTGTCTGTGTGAGTGTGTGTAGGTGTCTGTGTGTGTGTCTGTGTGAGTGTGTGTAGGTATCTGTGTGTGTGTGTGTGTGTGTGCGTGTCTGTGTGAGTGTGTGTCTGTGTGTCTGTGTGAGTGTGTGTCTGTGTGAGTGTGTGTCTGTGTGAGTGTGTGTCTGTGTGAGTGAGTGTCTGTGTGAGTGAGTGTCTGTGTGAGTGAGTGTCTGTGTGAGTGAGTGTCTGTGTGAGTGAGTGTCTGTGTGTGTGTGTATGTGTCTGTGTGTGAGTCTGGGTGTCTGTGTGAGTGTCTGTGTATGTGTCTGTGTGTGTGTCTGTATGTGTTTGTGTGTGTGTGTGTGTGTGTGTGTGTCTGTCTGTGTGTATGTGTCTCTCTGTCTGTCTGTGTGTATGTGTGTGTGTGTGTGTGTGTGTGTGTGTGTGTCCTGCAGTTCTACACTTTACTTCTTCATGTACATTTGCATTGTGAATAATTTATAACACTTTGTGTGTCTTCTCTCCTTTGGACAGCATGATAGGGAGAGAAAAAACATCTCCTCCACCTGCTCAGTCTCAGTTCCATCTGGACCTCTGGTTCTCTTTCACACTACAGAACTGGATCCTGGACTTCGGGAGGCCGATAGTGATGGTGATTAAAATGACTGTAGATGATTATTGAACTTTGCTACAATCTGTTAGTGTTTAATTCCTCAATCGTCTCTTTTAATGTCTTGGTGTGAGAATAAACCCAGAAACGTGCCTTGCAGAGACAGGAATCAAACACAGGATGAACTTTTGCAGTGCAACTTCCATAATTTGACACCAGAAGCTTTCAGAGTCTCACGTCGGTTACAGTGATCTGATCAAAACAAATTTATTGATTTGTAGTAAAAGTAAATGGGAATAAATAATTTAGAGAGATTTGTGACCTGAGACACAATCAAGACATAACTGCATTTAAAAAGCATAAAATCACGTACCTTAAATCCCTTACATATATTAAAGGCAGGGTCTCCGTTGTTTGAAAGCCAATGTCGACATTTGAAATCACCAAAACAAACACGCCCCTAACCCGAATTGGTCCCACCCCTGTATCGATAGCTCCGCCCACACATACATACGTAACCCAGGCGACTAACAGAAAGAAACGTGTCTTTATCATAGCTGAAGGGAAGAACAATACGATTGTAGATAAACAAACAAGCAAAAATGCCACACAAGCATAATGATGTAAAGGACAAAGGCATATATTAGTTCTGTGTAACAAAGCAAAACCAACGTTACTCACCTATCGAGAAGGAAAAAAGCGCCTCGGCGTCTTAAGTAAAGTCGGCCACATATTCACAGGTCGGAGTTTCCCGAGTCGATAACTCCTGAGCTAAACGCTGTTACTACACAAAACGCGGTTGTAGCTGCCTCTCTACATTACTACGATAGAAAAGAGGTGTTATTTGTGTAGTAACAGCGTTTAGCTCAGGAGTTATTGACTCGGGAAACTCCAACCTGTGAATATGTGGCCAACTTCCTGCTCCTTCAGTTCTCTCCAGCGCTGGAAAGCTGATCCTATATTAACACGTCCTACTTCTTGTCCTTATCGTAAGTCTTTCTTCTCTTTCTTTCTTTGTTTTTATCCTCCATGTCGATGTTAAAACCGCTTTCTGCTAATGTCACACATGCGCACTGAACACTCTCCGCCCATATCGACAAGACACGCCCCTTTCTGCTCATTGGCTACACGTTTGTTTTGTTTTTGTTTTGTTTGTCGCCCCGACTAATTTTTCTGAAGCATTTCTTCAAACAACGGAGACCGCACCTTTAACACACGTATTAGAAGTCAGAACTCCTAGAACAGCTAACCGAGTTAATGAGGGTCACCTGCTGGCACAATGGAGTACAAACACACAATAAAACACGAAAACGCAGATCCTCTGCAACCCTGATCTCAGCAGTGAGAGGAAGAAGCTTTTCATGGAGCGACGGCGTGATGCGGATGTCCGTGTCGTACCGTATGAAACAACTGGACCATGTGACGATCTTTACTGTAGCTGTTAATAATTTTTCCTCACAGATTATATTACCTCTAGAATGGTTTCCTTTGAACAAGCCCAGTGCTGGAGATTACTTCCACATGGCCTACAACGTCATTACACCGTTTCTGCTGCTGAAGGTATGAGACCGATGTTTACTGCATGATTAATAAAACGTAATTTAAATGAAGTCACTCGTGATGGACATGCTGTGTGTTGTAGCTGATGGAGAGAAGTCCTACAACGCTGCCTCGCACTGCCGTGTACCTGAGCATCATCACCTTCGTCATGGGCGCCAGCATCCACCTGGTGGGAGACTCGATCAACCACCGCCTGATCCTCAGCGGCTACCAGCTCCACCTGTCCGTCCGAGACAACCCCATCATGAAGGACCTGAATCCTCCCTCACTGGTGAGAGACACGTGCATGAGGAGAACACTGATCTATAATAACATCTAACGGCTCTTTGTGTCTTTTTTCTTTCGCTATATAAAATATAAAGGCTTTATTTTGTGCTCTCATTTTCAGATCGACTCCTTCGAGCTCCTTTATTACTACGATGAGCATTTAGGACACTCCATGTGGTACGTACGGGGATCTGCGTGTCTGGGTTTTACTTCTACACAACACACTTAGTCCAGCGTTTTTCACTTTAAAGGTGCGGTCTCCGTTGTTTGAGAAACGTTTCAGAAAACCGAGTCAGGACGACAAACTAAACAAAAAACAAAACTGACGTGTAGCCAATGAGCAGAAAGGGGCGGGGATTGTCAATATGGGCGGAGACAGTGTTCAGTGCGCATGTGTGACATTAGCAGAAAGCGGTTTTAACATCGACATGGAGGATAAAAACAAAGAAAGAAAGAGAAGAAAGACTTACGATAAGGACAAGAAGTAGGACGTGTTAATATAGGATCAGCTTTCCAGCGCTGGAGAGAACTGAAGGAGCAGGAAGTTGGCCACATATTCACAGGTTGGAGTTTCCCGAGTCAATAACTCCTGAGCTAAACGCTGTTACTACACAAATAACACCTCTTTTCTATCGTAGTAATGTAGAGAGGCAGCTACAACCGCGTTTTGTGTAGTAACAGCGTTTAGCTCAGGAGTCATTGACTCAAGAAACTCCGACCTGTGAATATGTGGCCGACTTTACTTAAGACGCCGAGGCGCTTTTTTCCTTCTCGATAGGTGAGTAACGTTGGTTTTGCTTTGTTACACAGAACTAATATATGCCTTTGTCCTTTACATGATTATGCTTGTGTGGCATTTTTGCTTGTTTGTTTATCTACAATCGTATTGTTCTTCCCTTCAGCTATGATAAAGACACGTTTCTTTCCGTCGTCTGGGTTACGTATGTATGTGTGGGCGGAGCTATCGATACAGGGGTGGGACCCGTTTGGGTTAGGGGCGTGTTTGTTTTGGTGATTTCAAATGTCAGCATTGGCTTTCAAACAACGGAGACCGCACCTTTAACTCTTTTTCCCAGTGCACCGGTGCACGGACTTATGGGACGTTTTCAATCAGTATAATTACACGTCTGATGTCGTGTCTGTGAGTCTGATCTAAAGTGAGTCAGGACCCTGTCGTTCTTTCAGCGTGTCTCAGAGAGCAGAAATGGGTTTGATATCATCATTTACTCTGAACATACAAACATCTGTGTTTTGATTTGGAACTTTTTGTTGAACATCACCTGTAGTAGGCTGGAGAAAAAGGGAAATACTGATAAACAGATATGCATCCATCCATCCATTTTTTTTTCTCAGATTAACTACAAATCCTTGTAAGTATTAACGCGGTCACTCTGTTACAGGTACGTCCCGTTCTTCCTCATCCTCTTCCTCTTCTTCACGGGCTGCTTCACACAATGCAAAGAGGAGAAGATGCCGCATTCGGGTTGGCTGCTCCTGGGTCCTAGTGCCCTCTATTACTGGTCAGTGTTTCACCATTCTGGTTGTTGGGAATAATCACAGGGGTGAAAGCAAATTTTTTACAGCAAACTGTTTTAAAAAGAAAAAGCATGATGCAAATCAGGAACGTTCTGGTTTCTCCGTAACATCACAAGCTTTTAGTTTTTGTTTTAGGTTAAAAGGGATAAGAAATAAAACAAGGCTGGTGAGGAAACGACCATAGTAACTGTTTAAGAGGAAGAAAACACTCGTGCTGGAACGGTGTTAATAAATATTGATGTTAATCCAAGAGGACCTGGTCATTTTAAAATGTGGATTTATTTCATTCATTCATTCATTTTCTACCGCTTATCCGAACTACCTCGGGTCACGGGGAGCCTGTGCCTATCTCAGGCATCATCGGGCATCGAGGCAGGATACACCCTGGACGGAGTGCCAACCCATCACAGGGCACACACACACTCTCATTCACACACACACACACACTACGGACAATTTTCCAGAGATGCCAATCAACCTACCATGCATGTCTTTGGACCGGGGGAGGAAACCGGAGTACCCGGAGGAAACCCCCGAGGCACGGGGAGGCGGGAATCGAACCCCCGACCCTGGAGGTGTGAGGCGAACGTGCTAACCACCGTGTCCCCCGATTTATTTATTTATTTATTTGTTTGTTTGTTTGTTTGTTTGAGTCTTGTGATTCGGCTTTAATTCCAGTCTGGATGAAATTCCTATTAAACTCCTATTACATGAAGGAATAATGTCGTATCTTGTAGGTACCTGGTGACAGAAGGACAGATTTTCGTGCTGTACATCTTCACGTTCTTCGCCATGGCTGCCACAGTAATGCGGCAGAAACGAAAAGGCTACGTGTTGGACAGTAACGGCCGCTTCCTGCTTTACAACTTCATCATCACGCTGGTCCTGGTGATCGTTTGGGTCGTCTATCTGTGGAACGATGCTGTCCTGCGCAAGAAATACCCCGGGATCATCTACGTACCAGAACCGTGGTCTTATTACACGTTGCACATTAAGGGCAGTTAGTGGGAGGTAACAGGAAGTCGGTTCAACGACCGTAACGTATTCAACGGAAATCTTCGGTTCTAGTCCACGTTAAAGGACCAGTAAGCAGTGTTTGTAATGTTTTGCTATGCTCAGATTCAGATCAGCCAATCGCACGCGTCCGTGAGCTCACGCAGACAGAACAGATTCATCTCCACTACCAGATCGGCTTCATTTAAGAAACGATATATATTAAAAAAAAAAGTCAGATTAAAGGTTTAGTCATTTGAAAATATTATTATTACCTTACATCAGATAGAATGTTACTTATCGCCGCTTTAAACCCTGCAGGTGCTTTAATTCCAGCAGGTGATTCATTTGTCCTAAAGATGGAGTTACTCATATTGCTATACTAAAAAGATGAAAAGATGTGAACTCCATGTGATCTTTTGCATCTATACATCTGTTTGACTGTATATTTATAATCACACCCTCCAGTGTCACCCAGATGAGGATGAGGATGAGGTTCCCCTTTGAGTCTGGTTCCTCTCAAGGTTTCTTCCTTTACCATCAAAAGCCCTATTCGGACGGGATTAGTTTGACGTGGGGACGTGGGGGGTAAAGTAATTATTACCAGAGCTTCTCTGTGATTTTAGTCCCGTCCGAATGCGCCATCTCGGTAATCATTACGGACGATGTCAGTAAAGATTACGGCGACTTTTACCTTCTGTAAAAAGGTCCGGAAAAATTACCTCAGGTAATACTGATCCCGTCCGAAAAGACCCGCTGTAAATACGTACGGTGAAATTCCGTCATTTCCTGGTTAAAAGTAGCTTTTGGCGCGTTTTGCAAGCATGGAGGCGCTCGAAACAGGAAGCAACGTCATACGCACATGACGACGAGGAGGTTACTGTGGTGCATAAAGCGAGTCACCCCTCCCACTTCTGCTAGTTTTACTGAGATGTCTTGTCCCATGCAAATTGGACAATTAATATTACAGACGTCCTGAGGTAAAATCGCATTACTCCACGTCCCCACGTAGAACTAATCCCGTCCGAATAAGGCTTTAGGGAGTTTTTCCTCCCCACAGTCACCTGAGTCACCTCAGACTTGCTCATTAGGGATAAATACAAACACATTGTGAACTAAATCTATCTAATATTCATCTTGACTTTTGTATCCTATTAATCTTTAGATTATTCTTTATAATAACCTTCTGTTCTCTGTTTATGTTCCGTAAAGCCGCTTTGAGACGACGACGTCACTTGTACAAAGCGAAATACAAATAAACTCGAATCGAATTGAATTGAGAAACTCCATCTTTAGGACGAACGAATCACCTGCCGATTCATTCGGATTTTTAAACAGCAAACCTTTAAAGTGAGCATTCGATATTTTTGAAACATTCTTGTCATTTCTACTGGACATTTTACACACCAGCGATAATCAATAAGGAACATCAGCACTTGTGTTTGTGTGGTTTAGTGTTTAATGTAGATTATTGTTGTGTTGTTATGTCCTGAAATCTGCCTTTTGTTTTACATTCTTTATTACACACACACACACACACACACACACACACACACACACACACACACACACACGCACGCACACACACGCGCACACACACACACACACATACACACGAACACACATGCACACACGCGCACACGCGCACACACACACATGCACACACACACACACACACGCACACACACACACATGCACACACACACACACATATGCACACACATACACACACACACACGCACACACGCACACGCACACACACACACGCACACACACATACATACTGTACACACACACGCGCGCACACACACAGAGACACACACACACACATACTGTACACACACGCACACGCACACACACACACAAAACACACACATACTGTAGACACACACACAAATACACACACACGCACAGACACATACACACACATACATACACACACTTACACACACAGACACACGTTCTGCAATTTCTGGAGCACGCTCCCAAGAATTTCACTCTGGCACATGTGTTGTGGTGATGTGACAATAAAACTGACTTCACACACACACACACACACACACAGATGTGCACGCACACATATACACACACACACACACACACACAGATGTGCGCGCACACATACACATACACACACACACACACACACACACACGCACAGACACACACACACACATACACAAAGATAAATGTCGTCCTCCACATTTAAGCCGACACAACAACCAATACACTCCGGTGGAGGTTCAAGAAAAATAACCTGGTTGCAAAAGTATTCACACCCTTCAACAAAGGGTCACTATTATCACATTATATATATATTTTTGTGTGTGTGTAAAATATCCATTGTATTACATTAAGAGTTTGTTTTTATTCTGATGTTACCGAAGCTTGTATTTGTATAAATGAAACTCGGACTGAAAAAAAAAACGATCTTGAACATATGAAGTAACGTGTCGCGTTTCCTGTATTTGTTAATAATTAAAGTACGAGTTCAAAACCGTAAAAGACGAGCCGCGTGCCGTGTGTCATTTGTCTCCTGTCGATAAAATAAACGCCGTGGAGCCGAGGTGGTGTCGTATAATGCCGTTTCCATGGCGACAAGGCTATCGGTTTCGTCACGAGCTCCTGGACTTTAGATCGTGTTCGCAGGTCTGATCCAGGAAGTCACCTGCCTCCGTACGGACGACACACGATGGTAACGACGCGTAAAGACGTTTTGTAGAATACAATGCTACACTAGATTTAGCTTTTACACAGATTACTGAATTGTTTGTTTGTTTGTTTGTTTGTTTGTTTGTTTCCTTACCCAGGCTAAGTTTCTGTCTCAGACTCAGATTAACGGTATCGTATTAACATTTCTACACTATGACTAACAGGCCTGAGATCATTTCTAATGAATTCTATACAGTATACGATACTAATACGCTGTAGTGTACGTCTGGACCGCACTGCGATTGTGAAGCTTATTTAATTGAAGTTCTTGTGTTTTTTGTTTTGTCTCCTAGAATTTAAAGAATGCTTCTCGCTCTACGATAAAAAGCGTAAAGGGAAAATCGAAGCCAAGGATCTGATCACTGTGATGCGGTCTTTAGGAACGAGTCCCACTTTCGGCGAAGTGGACCGACATCTACAGGTCCATAAAATAGGTAGAGTCTCTCCTGCAGCATCCATACTGTATATAACACTGTAATAATCCCTGAGTTAGAGTTAGTTGGTGAAAATAGTTAGTGCACCTTCTTGCTTTAAAGAAAGAGTCTTGTCCGATCTTAAAAAGTCGACCGGGATGTTTAGAAAGACTCGGATCGTCCCTTCGTTTAGATTTCGTGTGCAGTGGTACGTTTTTAATTTCGACCGTCGTTTTCGTCATCGCCGTAATCGTCGTAAAATGGTCCGAAGCGTACATGAAGATATCGATCGTAGAAGGAAATAATATCGGATAAGAATGTTATCTCCTCTGAGAAAGGTCAGTATAAAGGTCAGGGGGAAGTCGTGGCCTAACGGTTAGAGAGTTTGACTCCTATCCCGTAAGGTTGTGGGTTCGAGTCTCGGGCCGGCGATACCACGACTGAGGTGCCCTTGAGGGAGGCATCGAACCCCCCCAACTGCTTCCCGGGCACCGCAGCATAAATGGCTCCGGGTGTGTGTGTGTGTGTGTGTGTGTGTGTGTGTGTGTGTGTGTGTTCACTGCTGTGTGTGTGTGCACTTTGGATGGACGAATTCTGAGTACGGGTCACCGTACTTAGCCGTACGTCACTGTCACTTTATTTCCTGGTGTCATCTGGATGATCGCTGCGTTCCTGATCAACTCCTCTCAGTCTGCTTGAGGATTTAAGCTTGTTTGAGAAAATGTGAGACTTTTCACGACCGAAGTCGTTATGCACCGTAATGAAGCCTGTTCAATTAAATGAACTAGAGTAGGAAACTTTTTACAAAGCTCCCTTTTATCGTCAAAGAAAAAGGAAAAAAAAAAAAAACACGAGTCATTAAATAGCTGCGTCGATTCTGAACATTAGAACCTGCTTTTTAATAAAACTGTCATTATATTTAAGTTGAACCTTATTTATTTGAGAACTAACGTTAATAAGAGTGACTTTACATCACCGTGACTAAATGAGAAAATCAAAGACGTCCAGGAACCGACTCTAAACTAAACTGAAGTGAGTCGACGGAGTCAGCTTGCTATGAATAAAGACTTAGTTGTCGTGATGTTGTAGCAGGTTTCGGTCAGAAACACCGGGTAATAATTAATTCCTAGGAATCTAGAATGGGGTGTACAAACTTTTGCGTCATTATTCGAATGCTCGACGCAAACCTTGAATCTTCTAACCTGTAATGTTTCAGATAAAATGGGCGAGTTGGACTTCTCTACCTTCCTGACCATCATGCACAGACAGATGCAGCAGGAAGACCCCAAGACGGAGATCCTGGAGGCCATGCGCATGACGGACAAGCAGAAGAAGGGCTACATCATGGCGTCGGAGCTCCGCGCCAAACTCACAGGCCTGGGAGAGAAACTCACCGATAAAGAAGGTACGGATAAAGACGAGTCAGTCGTACCGGGGCTCTGTGTTACGGGAAGGACGTGTTTCTGTGGAGGAAACGTGTTCAGAGAGTCTCGTAAAGTCAGCAGATAGAAGAGCAGACCGGTCGAAATCATTTACGTCTTTTGTGTGTTGTATTTTCAGTCGACCAGCTGTTTAAGGAGGCGAACGTCGGCCCTGACGGCCGGATTCACTACGAGGAGTTTACCAGGATGGTCACTCTGCCTCAGGCCGACTACTGAAGCGCCGAACAGGAAGTGCCTGGAGTTATCAGTGCGTGTTTGTTCTGCGTCAGTCAGTAAACGTGCTGTAATTGACTTTTCTAATAAATCGACAGTAATTTAAAAAAAAAATATATATATATATTGGTAATATTTGGTATTAATTAAAAAAAATCCAGACTTTGTCTTTCAAGTTTCTTCTGAATTCATTCATTCATTCCCTACCGCTTATCCGAACTTCTCGGGTCACAGGGAGCCTGTGCCTATCTCAGGCGTCATCGGGCATCGAGGCAGGATACACCCTGGACGGAGTGACAACCCATCACAGGGCACACACACACACTCTTATTCACTCACACACACACACACACACTACAGATAATTTTCCAGAGATGCCAATCAACCTACCATGCATGTCTTTGGACCGGGGGAGGAAACCGGAGTACCCGGAGGAAACCCCCGAGGCACGGGGAGAACATGCAAACTCCACACACACAAGGCGGAGGTGGGAATTGAACCCCGGATGTGTGAGGCGAACGTGCTAACCGCTAAGCCACCGTGCCTCCCTTCTTGTATCTAGTATTAGACGACTGTCAAATAAATCTTAAATTATTAGGTCCGTTTCTAGACATTTACCAGAAAGTCTAAGTTCAAGTTTTTGGAAGTGTTTCATTTGTCTTATGACAACCATTTATTTATAGAAAGTAAAATGACCTGCAACAGAGAGACAGCATTGAGCTTGAAATCAAATCAGTAAAAATGACTAGAAATGTATAAGTTCAACACTCCTGAAGTTTATTTCTCTCGTTACCCTCGAGACAGAAATAAGTCTAGTGTCTATTCTAAGTGAGTCTAGTATTAAACAACTGTCTTAGAGCTGCTATAAGCAAACGGGCACCGACTTGTTTCATTACGTGTAACAATAAATGGATAAAAAAAAAATTTAAAAAAAGAGGTCGTTCTCTGACAAAAATTGCTTAAACGCTTCCTATATTCCTTAGATATTCAAAATGACTAAATATTATACTGCTTTGATGACGTTGGCCGCGTTCCAAAATATTTCCAGAACGTTCTGTAAAATCCAGCGAGTGCCTTTAACTTCCTCAAAAACACACGATCAAAGACCGTTATTTACACGTTAGCAAATCCGAAAACAAATGAAAAAATCCGAAAACAAATGAAAAAAAATCTCAAAACAAATGAACAAAATTGTTTAAAAAATGAACAAATCCGAAAACAAATTAAAAAATCCGAAAACAAATGAAAAAAAATCTCAAAACAAATCGACAAAATTGTTTAAAAAATGAACAAATCCGAAAAGAAATAAAAAAAATCCGAAAACAAATGAAAAAAAATCTCAAAACAAATCGACAAAATTGTTTAAAAAATGAACAAATCCGAAAAGAAATAAAAAAAATCCGAAAACAAATGAAAAAAAATCTCAAAACAAATCGACAAAATTGTTTAAAAAATGAACAAATCCGAAAACAAATGAAAAAATCCGAAAACAAATTAACAAAATTGTTTAAAAAATTAACAAATCCGAAAAGAAATAAAAAAAAATCCGAAAACAAATTAAAAAATCTGAAAACAAATATAAAAAAATCTGAAAACAAATAAAAAAATCCGAAAACAAATGAACAAATCTGTTTAAAAAAATTAACAAACCCGAAAACACAAGGACAAGTCCGACAACCCGGAAACGGTAGGTATCGTTTGTGAATGGAAACTTACCGATCATCGGACGAGACACCTGTCACTCAAGATACACAGGTATGGAATCTTATGTGTAATGTGCAAAAGTTCTCCGTTTAAATATAAGAAAATAGAATTAATCCACAGTAATCCATTCCGACTTTTCCCTGCGGCAGACTGTTGAACTTCATGTGTACCTTGAGTGACAGGTGTCTCATCCAACGATCGGTAAGTGTTCCAGTCACAAACGATACCGACCTCGTCTGGGTTGTCTGAATTGTCGTTGTGTTTTCACATATCTATCATGTGTTTCGTGCAACGACCCGGACAACCCGGAAGAGGTAGGTATAGTTTGTGAACGGAAACTTACCGATCGTCAGACGAGACACCTGTCATTCAAGATATACAGGTGAATGAAAGGTGTCTCGTCCGATGATCTGTAAGTTTCCGTTCGCAAACTATACCTACCTCTTACGGGTTGTCTGACTTGTCGTCGTGCTTTCGGATTTGTTAACGTGTTTTGCGCTTCTCTGCCACCGTAGTTATTTTAAGAGAAGCTGCTAAAACGAGATAAAACTGCAGAAAACGAGATAAAACTGCAGAAAACGAGAACGATCCCGTTTCCGTTTACAGTACGGACATTATACTGTCTGCGTGGAGGCAGGAGGTGAAGCGGCTGGTGCTACGATGCGGTCGGAACATCCTGGAGCTAAACACCCTCAAAACTCTGGAGATGATAGTGGACTTTATTATTAAAGACCCCTCGACACTTCTCCCCCCGCACAATATCCAAGCCCTGTGTCAATGTGGAGAAGTTTCTGTGCTCTAACATTTCCCAACACCTGAAATGGGAGCGACATAAACTCCATCATCAAAAAGGCCCGGCAGAGGATGTACTTTCTACATTACTTAAGGAAGTTTGGTCTGTCACATGAGCTGATGATGCTGTTCTACACTGAACCTGTCCTGTTCACATCCATCCATCACCATGTGGTTTGGTGCGGCGACGAAACGGGACAGAAACAGACTGTAACGCACGGTTAAAGCAGCAGAAATAATAATCGGTGCTTCCCTTCACACTCCCAAGGACTTATACGATACAAGAACCAGAAACCGGGCAGGAAACATCACCACTGACCCTTCGCACCCTGGACACAACCTCTTTCAGCCCCTCCCTTCTCTCAGGCGCTACAGAACTTTGTTTACTGCTTTATGTACATTACTGACCAGTCATATATTCTGTATTCATATTTAATACTCATTCTGTCTATACTGCATCACATCATCTGTATTGTCTTGTACATCAGCTCTCAGAGTCTTTCACAGCTCAGATGAGGAAATGCACGACGGTGTGTGTGTGTGTGTTACGATTTGCTCCAGTCCAGAGCCCTCGTAAACTCCTCCTCGGTAAAGGACATCATCCTCGCTGCCTCGTAGTGCATCTGTGAACATGTTCGGGAGGGTGAACGTGAGCTCTGTGCCCGTGTATCGATCAGGAACCGGGTTTTATAATACACCACACTCACCTTTTGCCTTTTTAAAATATCGATAAGCTTGAGCTGCTTCTTAAAGCCTGTGATGAGTTCAGCTTTCTGTTTCTCCAGCTTTTTATTCTCGGCTTGTAAAGCTTCGATCTTCTGCTGCTCCTGATTCGCCGAGTCCTTGACAGACAGATAAACCGGTCGAATAAGTCACATGAACTGAAAGTAACACTGGGACTTAAAGGTGGGGTCTCCGTTGTTTGAAAGCCAATGCTGACATTTGAAATCACCAAAACAAACACGCCCCTAACCCAAATGGGTCCCACCCCTGTATCGATAGCTCCGCCCACACATACATACGTAACCCAGGCGACTAACAGAAAGAAACGTGTCTTTATCATAGCTGAAGGGAAGAACAATACGATTGTAGATAAACAAACAAGCAAAAATGCCACACAAGCATAATGATGTAAAGGACAAAGGCATATATTAGTTCTGTGTAACAAAGCAAAACCAACGTTACTCACCTATCGAGAAGGAAAAAAGCGCCTCGGCGTCTTAAGTAAAGTCGGCCACATATTCACAGGTCGGAGTTTCCCGAGTCGATAACTCCTGAGCTAAACGCTGTTACTACACAAAACGCGGTTGTAGCTGCCTCTCTACATTACTACGATAGAAAAGAGGTGTTATTTGTGTAGTAACAGCGTTTAGCTCAGGAGTTATTGACTCGGGAAACTCCAACCTGTGAATATGTGGCCGACTTCCTGCTCCTTCGGTTCTCTCCAGCGCTGGAAAGCTGATCCTATATTAACACGTCCTACTTCTTGTCCTTATCGTAAGTCTTTCTTCTCTTTCTTTCTTTGTTTTTATCCTCCATGTCGATGTTAAAACCGCTTTCTGCTAACGTCACACATGCGCACTGAACACTCTCTCCGGCCACATCGACAAGACCCGCCCCTTTCTGCTCATTGGCTACACGTTTGTTTTGTTTTTGTTTTGTTTGTCGTCCCGACTCGGTTTTCTGAAGCGTTTCTCAAACAACGTAGACCCCACCTTTAAGATGACTTCTAGCACAGTGCTGCTGAATTCTGGATTCTGATTGGTCAGAAAGTGTCCATGTATATACTGCAGATATTTTTTCGTTTTGAAATTCAGAATTTTGGTGCATTATAGTAGAGGAATGTGTCAGCGTGTTGGTGTTAATCTGTACCCTGCTGCTCTGTTTCAGCTTGTTGAGTTCAGCTTTGCTCCTCTCAGCCTCCTCCAGAGCTCGGTTCAGTCTCACCTGTGTGGCATTGTTGCTGCTGGACGCCTGCTTCTGAGCCCTTTTCATTCCCTCCAACTCCTGCATGTTACAGACAGACAAGCAGTAGAGTTTCATACTCATCAAATGTTTCCTTTAGAGCTTTTGTCCACTCTCTCGCACCCTCCACATTGTCTGAAGTGCTTGAGCTCCGCTGACTGGCTACAAATGTGTATGATTTGAAAGCACAACACGTGACGTTTTCTTTATCGATCCGACGATTAGCAGAGAAACAACACGACAGCCTTTTGTCTGAAGAGCATCCTCACCGTAAAATACAGAATTTTAAACATAATGCTATTTAAAGACTAGATTTTTGGCGGAATTATTTATGCAAATTTAGCTAACCACATGATGACTCATATCTATAGATGCAATAGAATATGCAATATTTGTTAAGGGGTCATGAATCACTCACTTAAAATATTCACTGAATCACAGGAACCACTCACTCTCACTCACTCACTCACTCAACCCATCACAGGGCACACACACACACTCACACACTCACACACTACGGACAATTTTCCAGAGATGCCAATCAACCTACCATGCATGTCTTTGTACCGGGGGAGGAAACCGGAGTACCCGGAGGAAACCCCCGAGGCACGGGGAGAACATGCAAACTCCACACACACAAGGCGGAGGCGGGAATCGAACCCCCGACCCTGGAGGTGTGAGGCGAACGTGCTAACCACTAAGCCACCGTGCCTCCCTCACAGGAACCAATGAATCCTAAACCCAATCGACTGGCTCTCGGTCTCACCTTCTGTAACGCGGTGACTTGATTGCGCAGGCCGTCGCATGTCCTGTTAACGTCGTCATTCAGCGCTCTGTGCTTCTCTAACTGCGTCTGCTGCATGTTGGTGGTCCTCTGGAGTCTGACTCGATCCTCCTCCACCTCCTTCAGCTTACTGCTCAACACTCCATTCTCCTCGTCCTGAAAGACCAGCGAGAGCATTCGTTAGATCACTTTCGCGCCCGACGTGCTTTATTTCATGCAACTGGGAACGCATACCTTCTTGTTGCAGTCGTGCGAGAGTCTGTTTAACTCTTCCTCCATCACTCGGAGTTTGGCCTTCAGGAAGCGAATCTGAGCCTCTGTGAATATTAAAGGAGAAGAAACCCACTGATTCGACTGTGGAATTTACATCTACAGTACTTAAAGATTTCAGACGTGTACGTACAGTATATGATTAGATAAAGGATAAAACACTGGATCACAGAGCTACCCAAACGTTGGCTTAGACAATGGTCTGAAGTTTGTTGCTATTACTTTTCTAAGCGATCCGAGTACCGGTACTTCCGGTACCGGGTCTCAAATTGGCCTTTTTTCCCATAGACTCCCATTATAAATTTTGGAGGTTTATAACTCGGCAAGCTTTCGGACTATCTACACCAAACTCGGCCAGCTCCTTTAGGGTGAGACTCTGAACAAAGGTTTAAATCAGTGTACTGACTGGCCTTTCGGTTGTCCCGCAGCCCCGCCCCCAATATATGCAAATCCAAAAAACTTTTTACAACATGGACATGTGACATATCAAAACAATCAGAACAATGTGGGGAACTTCCTCAGGAGTATTTGGATGATGTCACATGCTCCTCTCCGCTAACCTCCAAATGTTTTGGCAACCTAGCTTTATATCTACTTGCCTCCAAAAGCAACACTGTCCCTTATGTCCACTTGCCTCCAAAAAGCACCTTCCATTGCGAATACTTGCATCATGAAAGCCAACATCAAAGTTTGTCACGACAAGCTTTACAAATCTAGTTACATTTAAACCACAAACTCCTCTGTCCTAATCAACACCAACAATCAACACCGTCTGACCAATCAGAATCCGGGATTCATCAGTGCTGTGATAAGGTTAATGTTATAGTTCATTAATAAGTCACCTGCACCCATCTCATCACCGGCGCTCGGCATGATGTCGTCCTCCGGTTGCTCGTCTGTGACGTCATCGTTTACTTTGCTCTCCAGGTTGCTTATAGTCTTAGCCAATGAGAAATCGGAAAAATCCTCCGGCACCGCGACGTCATCCACGACCGAGGGGATCTTTTTTCTGATGGAGAATAAAAGCAGCAAAATCAAGCTGTGGTTTAAATGAAATCAGGACGTATACAGGACGTGTCGAATGGTTTTTAACTCACTGTGCTGTCTTTCTGGGAGCTGATGGTGGTCTGTTCAGATTTAATGGTTTTTTAGACTTTTTCTCCGTCACGACCTTCATAATGGAACAGATACTTGTTTTTAATTACACACACAAATTAGTCATATATACATATATATATATATATATATATATATATATATATATATATATATATATATATATATATATTAGTTTTAATTCCTCTAAACGGTACAGTGGACAAGAGAACATCTCTCCGTCTCAAGCGTGCTTTTATTATTAGATGGTTATGTGCGTAGTGAACGAGGCGAGCCATCAAAATGAACAAAATAAATTATACTTCTACCTTTGCTGTTGATGGTCGTGCTGAGGTCATGTCTCTGTAAACACACACACACACATTTGTATAATTAAGGTAATGTGTTTAGACGTTAAATAACTGTAGTACTATTACTGACACACGTTTACCCAAATTCCTCAGAGTCGTCTGCAATATTGAGGCTCAGGTGGTTTGAGATGGGCTTCGACAGCACCTCGTTCTGTTCTTTCTGATAAAAACAATAATAATTATTATTCATTTTTTACCTTTGGTCACGGGGAGCCTGTGCCTATCTCAGGCGTCATCGGGCATCAAGGCAGGATACACTCTGGACAGAGTGCCAACCCATCACAGGGCACACACACTACGGACAATTTTCCAGAGATGCCAATCAACCTACCATGCATGTCTTTGGACCCGGGGAGGAAACCGGAGTACCCGGAGGAAACCCCCGAGGCACGGGGAGAACATGCAAACTCCACAAACACAAGGTGGAGGGGGGAATCGAACCCCCAACCCTGGAGGCGTGAGGCAAACGTGCTAACCACTAAGCCACCGTGTCCCCTAATAATTATATAATTCACTAAATACATATAACTAAATGTATAAAGTATTTTCCTCACCATAACTTCCTCTGCCTGCCTCACCAGCTCGGCTCTTTTAGCCTCCAGTTCTGCATTAAGTCTCCTAAAACAACAGACAACGCATTTTAGGTCCTTGGGTGTTTATTGGGTCCTGATGT